>NW_025110023.1:0-72629 GCF_011392965.1 Frieseomelitta varia | reverse complement strand
CTATCGTTCCTGGTGTTTCTCGAATTTGTCGGAAGCCTTGCTCTATTCTATTTCGTAGTATTTCAGCATTTTCAATCGATGCTGCGTGTACAATAGATTTTCAATGTCCCCACAAAATGAAAATCTAATGGATTCAAATCCGGAGAACGAGCAGGCCATGCAAATAGGACCTCCACGATCAATCCATTTATTAGCAAAGTGTTGTTTCAAAAATTGCCTGGCCACTCGGCTAAAATGCGGCGGAGCTCCATCATGCATAAACCGCATACGAAGTCTAATATCGACTGGAACTTCCTCTAATGTTTCGTGTAAACGCGTGCTCAAAAAATCAACGTATTTTGTGCCTGTTAGTTTCCCATCGAGGAAAAAAGGTCCAATTAAAAATTTGTCAATTATTCCTGCCCATACGTTTAAACTAAACTGGTGTTGATGTCTTGAATGCACAATGACATGTGGGTTTTCTTCGTCCCAGTTATGATTATTATGAAAATTGAATATACCATCCCTGGTAAAACTAACTTACTAGAGTTTGCTCTGTGTAATAAAATTCATTATATCTCATAAACGAAGACAGATAGGACATATATTTATATGACTTTTTTCCATTATTTTTGGGCGTACAAATGGGTCCCACAAGTTACGAAACACCCTGTATATAATATATGTATACTAGATAAATATTTGAAAACGCAACGAAGTTTTGAATTTATGAAAATGTATCACGTAGTAGCACTCTTTAACAGTAGAATTGGCTGTCTGAAAAGATTTTACGATTTTAATCCGTTTTAAGGGATTGTTGACTGTTCTAGTGCCAAAGGAAATTACCAGAAATCACTAGAGAATCATTCCAGTGAATTTCACAATCGTGATTGCTGTTTCTACTTTACAACACTCTACTGTTCTGAATATATATATACTTGGAGATCACACAATTTCGAAGAGAAACCCCTGGAATTCTACAAACCCTATTTCAAACGCTCTGTCCCATCTATTATACCGATTCGAAGATTACTTCATCGACCAGTGGAGCTAGATCACGAATCAGGAAACGAGGTCAGAGCACGGGGAGTATCTCTAAATCTCCGTCATTTATCTTCTTATACCGGAAGTCAATAATTTCTGCTCACCTGCCACAATAAACAAGCATTGTAATTAAACGTCTCCGAGTAGCTAAAGTTAAAGATTGACCAATTGAAAATGTACCTAGTCTTTCTAAGCTACATCAAATTGTGTTTAATGTGAAGGAGAGGAATCAGTTTTGAAATATTTGTCGATTCCATGAAGATTGACTAAACCAAAAAAAGGAAAAAGGAAACTAAATTGAATTGAGTTTAGTTCGAAAACTTTCCTTGGTGATAATTGGTGAAGTGAAAAGTAAAACTAGTGTAAATCTAATCAAAGATTGTCTTTCATAAGGTAGTTAGAAGAAAAAGCCTGCTAGCCTAGATATTAATATTATTATTAGATAATAATATTAGTATTATTAGATAATATTATTACTAGATGATAATATTAATATTAATGTATAAGAAGTAATAGACGTATAACATAAAATCATCGTCGAGTCAAAATGAAATTAAATCATGGTACAGAGAGAATAAAGTATCTTCTCATGTAAAATTCATTTTTCCTGCGATAAAGAAACAGACCTAGCCTATTAGATATTAACATTAATGTTAGAAAAAAAGTATAAAAAGAAATAAAAAAAATATACAAGTACAAACATAAGAAATATATAAAAAAATGCCCATTTTTCTTAAAATAAAAAAAAACTTAATCTGGACGTTAATATTAATATTAAGTACTTATAAAAGTATAAAGTGTAAGAAATAACAGACACACGATGTCAAAATCAAAATTAAAAGTCATAGTACACACAGAAAATAAATAAAATGTGTAAAAAAAAAAAAAAAAAAGAAACAAAGAAAGAAGAAAAAAATACCCATTTTTGTCGAAACGATCGAACCTAACCTAAAAGACCTAGCCTGTACATTAATGTTTATAGGATTGCAGCGTATAGGAATAATAAGAGGCGTTAATTCGGGTTCGAGGTGAGAGAGACGGCGAAGCGTGTCATCGGTCTCGAGCGTGACAGTCGCGAGGAAGCTGATGCACGGCGAGGCCGAGACGAAAGTTGGTCCCGTTCTATTATTAGCCGAGTTCCAGCCAAGTGCAACATCGCGATCGGGGGGATAGGAAGAACGCATATGGCCAGCAACGAGCGAAACGGAGCAGAGCAGGAAGGAGCGGAGCGGAGCGAGGCGGAGAGAGCCACCGCCTCTCGTCTCCTTGCTCGTCGATCTGCCTGCCTGGCTGCTGTGCGTTAGCCTCTCCGCGTTACTAGATCTCCTCTGTTTAGTTACTTTTTCTTTCTCTTTTCTTTTTCCCTCCACGCCTCGGACCTCGATACGGCGGGAGCCGCCGCAGATCCGATGAACTGATTGCGTCGAGATTTCAGATTTATCGACCGAGTATGTATTTTCAGGATGATGGGATATTTAGATTAGCGAGGAAAGTCTGGAACGAAATTATGTATGCCTCGAGGCTGGTCGGGCCTAGTGACTTTTTTTTTCCCCCCGGGGATTCTTCCAGACGTCGGCGATTTGGGGAATTACTGACGACAAGACCATTAACAGCTCGTTTCATTTTGCAGATTTCGTACGTTTTAAGCATCACGAGTCAACGTGTAAAAGAACTTTCGGAGATTTTGAGAATTTTGAAAGTATTCAGGATTAATTGTCGTTTGAGATGGATTTTAAAAGTGTCTTCGTATTCGAAGTGCAACAACTGAATTGGCGAAGAAAGAATTTAAGAATCAAGTACACGTCTTTAGAAATAAAACTAAATGGCTTTGGATCGGGGATCCAAGAATTTTTCGAAAATCTACTCAGCGGCTCTTTTCTTCAAAATTTCAGAAATATTAGCAATGTTAATTAATAATATTAATAATGCTGTGAACAATGGCCAGAATATTTCCTTTCGACGAAGAAAGCGCGTAAAAGGAAGCATTCGGAGGGTTCTTCGAAACTGCAAGAATTTTAAGAATTTCAAGTGTCGTAAATGATATACAGAAGGTAATTAGCAATCCATAACGAGGTTGCAATTAAGAGAAAGGCGTTCTCCGCTGTAATATGCTCGCGGTAGATTTTTGGGGAAAGTTGGGTTTAAAAGCTGTAACGTTTTACTTTCCTGCAAATTGGTCCATCGATAACATTTTACGATGGAAAAATACGGTTTGCTTTCTTTGCGAATCGTGTTTGTATTTTATGCCCGACGCAGCTGCAAATCCTGAAAGAATAACTTCCTCCGCGTTGGCCGCTTGGCACCGAGGGCTCTGGATCATTACCGAGCTGCAACTTTTTCGTACGTAGACACGGAAACCGCGTTAATTACCTCAAGCGTGGAAAGTCGAGCCACGCTAATTACAACAAAAATATAACAGTTGGTATATCGGTGGCTGGCGAGAAGTTTGTTGCATTGTAAGAAATATGTGTTAACGTGCCAAAGGGATTTATTTAACAAAAATGTCACGCTATCGCGCGAGATAATTAGAAGCAAAAATTCATTATATCACCGTCGTGATATAAAATGTTCATTGGTATGTTTATTGGAGATTTACAACGATCAAGATCGAAATTAAGCAATAAAACAGTCTCACAGTGGTTCTCACAGTGAAAAATTATAAAACAATTGCAAAAGAGTATTTACTTTCTACTATTTATTATCAAACTTCAGAAAAGAAGCTAATAATAAATACGTAGATGACAAGTAAGACGAATGGTATTTTAAATTTTTAATTTTACAATACGAGAGAGAGAGAGAGAGAGAGAGAGAGAGAGAGAGAGAGAGAGAGAGAGAGAGAGAGAGAGAGGTCGATATTAGAGGAAAAATCCGCGACTTTCGCCAGGGGGGAACTTTCTCCTTGAATCACCCTATAGAGTTTCAGCGCGCGCGAAGTGCAAAAAACCGCGCGCTGGTACAAGTTCATCGGACTTAGTCGATTCACGTCAGCCTCGCGGCGAATTGGAAACCATCAGGGGCTGCTCGTTTGTTTATACGACATTGTTATGCCTCGGTCGGAGTAAAAGCACGAGCTCTCTGCCATGCCAGACACACGATATATATATTCGCAATAAACGAAATTCCCCGCGCTGCACGTGCGAAATCGCGCTCGCCTGTATGCGATAAACTGCCTGACAGGCAGAGTCGATTCTCTATTCTCGCTTTCTTTCGAGCGACAGTCGAAACGAAACTATTTTCTGATGATAATGATATTAGTAACAAAGTTCCGATGCCTCGGGTTAGGTTAGAATACGTCTAGGGATATTTTTTTTTTTTTTTTTTTGAGAAAATTGTACAAATTGCAAGCAAACGATAAAAATATTTAGTTACACTTGATAATGATACTAAAAATACTCAGTCACGCTCGAGGGACTAACACTTCCGTTTTGGTATTTTGAGAATTTTTAAAAAACTCGAGGTTAATTTTATAACCTCACAAGCGAGTTTGATAAAACTAGGGACTGTAATTATCCAGGGAACCCTAGAAATTAAACGTGATTGAATCGTGAGGAAAGTTGAATTGATTTTTTTTTTTTTTTAATCGAGCGAAGAATTGAACGATATATCTCAATGTTGAAATAAAGAAATTTTCAGAAAACTGGTCAATTTGGCTTCCAAGTGATTCTTTCATCCACGAGGTGGCGAATTCTCAATCTTCTCGAAAGACCGAAAGTTAAAGAACGAATTAAAAATGAACAAATTATTATACACATGCGACGGGCTGAGAGTCACTGCCTCCGATTACTTAATCTTCCAATCTCGAACAGAATCTTACAAAACTGTTGCCCACTTTCAACTCTCTGCTTGCCCAATTCCGCGGGGTCACACACAAGATGAAATTAATACAACGTTTCCCAACTTTTGAGACAGCCTGTTTTGTTTTTCTTTTTTTTAATCTCTTGTTTCTTCACTTTCGTTTCAGGGACAAGCACGGATCTGGTGCCCCAGCTGCTGGGGATGTTCGACGAGCTAGCTCGCCGGGGCAATGGCTACACCGAGCACGTGGTACTTCCGTCTGCCTGCAACATACCGGCGGTGCTGCAAAAACGTTTGAGCCTGGTGTCCCATCGGGGCTCCATATTCGGCCAGTTCCACCCCGAGTTGTCCAAATCGCAGCCGGATGACGCCATGGCCGAGCACCCGACTTTGGAGAACACGGTGGACATAGTGGTGGCCGACGGGAAGGAGAACGACGCCGGAGAAACGGCGGAGAACGGTCAACAGGGGCACAGAAACGAGTGTACGATAGAGGGGAAGCCGTACAGACGCGAAAGCAACGGTCTCACGCCGTTCAGGTACAACAGACGATGCAGAAACGCTGGGAGGCCGCTGTCTGGAAGCTCGGTCGCGTCCTCTGGAAGTTCGAGCACCTCATCCAGCGGGTGCAGCAATCAGGGGAACCCGTGCACCATTAATCCTTATTTGGCATCGGTCGAGTCGCTGGCGGACACTTGCGCCAGCTCGCAAGGTGAGGGTTCAGTGCGGTTTGGTGAGATTGGCAGAAGTTGGAGACGCGTAAAGGTGGATTGATGGCGTTGAATGATTTATTTGAAAGAATGGTCGTTTAGATCAGTTCAGGGATTTCCAGAAGAATTTTATAGGAATGATTAAAAAAAGGATAAGATTAAAAAAGATAAGAGAGATGGTTGATTTGAAATTTGATGGTTCAGAGAGGTTTAATGAGGTTGGCAGAAGTAGGGGAAGCATAAAAGTGGATTGATGGTGTTGAATGATTTATTTGGAAGAGTTGTTGAATGGTCTTTTAGACTAGTTCAGGGATTTACAGAAGAATTTTGTAGGAATGATTTTAGTAAGATTAAAAAAGATAAGAGAGATGATTGATTTGAAATTTGATCGTTTAAAGAGGTTTAATGAGATAAAAGTAGGAGAAGCATAGAAGTGGATTGATTTATTTAGAAGAATCGTAGAAAAATCGTAGTTTTTTCAGGAAATTTTCTAGGATCAGAATTTTGTAGAAATGATTTTAGTAAGATTAAAAAAGATAAGAGAGATGATTGATTTGAAATTTGATGGTTTAAAGAGGTTTAATGAGGTTGGCAGAAGTAGGAGAAACATAGAAGTGGATTGATGGTGTTGAATGATTTATTTGAAAGAATCATAGAATGGTTTTTTAGGGTCAGAATTTTGTAGGAATGATTTTAGTAAGATTAAAAAAGATAAAAGAGATGGTTGATTTGAAATTTGATGGTTCAAAGAGGTTTGAGTTAGGTTGGCAGAAGTAGGGGAATCATAGGAGAGGATTAATATTGCTAGATATTTTATTTAGAAGAATAGTTATATTTAGAAGAATTGTAGAATGGTCTTTTAGAGAATTCAGGAATTCCGAATTTTTTAGGAGTGACTTTAGTAACATTAAAGAAGATAGAGCGATGATCGATTTGAATTCTGAGCCATTTTAAATATTCAAATCAGTTTTATCATATCTGACATTTCGATTTTATCTTCAGGTGGGATTAATTTTATAAGAATAGAAAAAAAATCAATCAATTTTGTACTATTTTAATTGCCCAAGCCAATTCACTTTATATTCTTCATCAATCAAGAGCTTCATTGATGGCATTCGCTTCATCATAAAATAATCTCCAGTATAATCCAATATAAGATGGACGTGTACATCTTCTTTTCATCTTCTTCAAAACCATACTACTGTAATTCTGCTTGAGAAAGATACAAGCCAAATCGAATTATCATCATCAAGAGTAGATCTATAGATCATCCCAGATTTTCCTTCAACACTTCTGTTCTTTGCGGAGTTCTACAATGCAGAGTATATAAATAAATGAGCGTGCAGGTGGACACAAGGAACGTGTAAAAAGCTTGGAAAATATTTTAGAAATCCAGATATATCGGTCGAAAGAGATTTCAAGGCCTTCGACTTTCTCCCCGGGTTTGTAGCGTAATCAACGGCAATGACAGTAATGATAGCGGCGGTAAACTTCTCTCTCGACATTCCGCGAGCGTCGTTAAAGGAAACGGTTGCCACGGAGGCTGAAATAGCGAGGGAACGTGCGCGTTTCGACGATCGAACAACCGTCTCTGATAACACGTTATACGTTAATAAACAATCTTTCGAGCGCTTTCGGCTCCTTCACTTTCATTTTAATGGAGGCTGTTTGACACTTGGAACCAGTTTGGGAGGGAAAGAGGAAACGTCTTTTGGTTGTGTCGACGATGAACTCTTGTATCAAGTTTATAATCCTGATGAGGACTTGAAGTGAATTTCTTGAAAAGAATCGGACGAGAATTAATCTTTATCAGAGATTTTGAATGGTTTTTGTTTGGAATCTCAGATCTTCTTCAACATTGTTTTGTTGTTTCAACTGGTGGAGTAATTTTTATAGATAGAATAAAAAGAAAGAAACGCGAGTAATTCGTCTGAAAGTTCTGCGCGTGTTTTTGTACTTTATTGGAAATAAACGTGTGTGTAAATATCTTGTAAATTAAGGTTCTGGAGACAGTGGAGTGGTGACAGTGTCGGAGACCAACTGTCGAATAGGAGACGATGGCAGCGATCAAAGAAGAAACAGTACAGAGGAAGATCCGCTCAATTCTCTGTGCTTCAGGCCGCGTTACTGCGACCCCCATAGGAACCCTATGGAAAGGGTGCTCCTTGAAATTGTCGACACCGAGGCGATATACGTGGAACATCTGCGACAGGTCATCCAAGTAAGCGTCATCTCTCATCATCCATCGAATCTCGTCATCCAAACCATGAGATTCATTTCATTATTTCTTTCAGGGTTACCTTATATTTTGGAGGAACGATCCGGCGTCGTTTGTGGATCAAATGCAGCTGAGTAACTTATTTAGTAATATTGAAGATATCTTCGAATTCAACAGGTAAAATAACTTCTACTTCTACGTGTTATAATATTATAAAATTATTAATCTGAAAACACTTGACGTCAGAGAGTTCCTGAAAGAGATAGAGGAATGTGGTCTGGATCCAATCTGCGTGGCAAACACATTCATAAAGCACAAGTCGGGATTCAAAGTGTATACAGAGTACTGCACCAATTATCCAAGGTAAGATTTAGCGGCATAATCCCTAATGGGGATGCTGCTCAGAGTTTGGTACATTCCCCTGTGTAAACGTAGCTACTAACACTGTTCATTTTAGCACAGTTTCCGTTCTGACCGACCTCATGAGTCAAGAAAAGACTGCGCACGCGTTCCGCGAGAGGCAAGCAGCTTTAGGCCACGCGCTACCTCTTGGATCCTTTCTTTTGAAACCTGTCCAAAGGATCCTCAAGTACCACTTACTTCTGGAGGTAAGTCGTACCTGCAGTTTTATCTCTGCTTGCACGTGAGATTTACATTTACACCCCTGTTGTTGCGCAGAACTTGTCAAAGGAGTACGCGGCGGATTGCGAAGTAAGAGAAAATGAGACTGAAGGTAGCAAGGCGATCGAGGCGGCGCTGGCTGCCATGACTGATATTGCCAAGCACATAAACGCGATGAAACGAAGGCACGAGCACGCGGTGCGTGTTCAAGAGATCCAGTCCCTTTTGTACGGTTGGCCTGGCCCAGACTTAACCACCAGCGGGGAGCTGGTTGCCGAGGGAAGATTCCGAATGCGAGGCGCCAAGGCTCCCAGGCACGCTTTCTTATTCGATCGCATGATTCTGCTCACCAAGAAGAAGGAAGACGGGCTTCTAGTCTACAAAGCTCACATTATGGTACATATCTTTCATGACGTTTCATTTCAATCACTCGTGTAATTTGTTTGTTAATATTTCGTTGTTATCGGTGTGTCGACAGTGTTCGAATTTAATGCTCATTGAAAGCATACCAGGCGAACCCCTCAGTTTCCACGTGATTCCTTTCGATAATCCTAGACTGCAGTATACTCTCCAGGTAACATGATCATCCGTTATTATTATTATAATCCTTGATAGTAATTTAATGTCAAATTGGTATTTTTTTTTTTTTTTTTGTTTTGTTTTGTTTTTCGCTTATCAGGCACGAAACTTGGAGCAGAAGAGAGAATGGACTTTGCAAATAAAGAGAGTGATTTTGGAGAACTATAACGCGGTCATACCGTCTCACGCGAGGCAGTTGGTTTTGCAACTTGGACAAACGCAGTCGGAGGGTAAGTTTATTCGTTAAATTACACAATTTACACTGTGAATAAGTTGATAATAATAATAATAATAATAATAATAATAATAATGATAAAACGGTTTACAGATGACACTTTGGCAGATAAAGGGTCGCTGAAGAAACAGTACTCCTCGCCTCCGGAGTACTTGGAGAAACGAAAACAGGAGAAAGAGAGGCGAAGGTCCGAGACAGGACTTAGACAGAAGTTTAAAAAAGGTGGCAGAAGGTCTGAGACGACAACTGAGGTACGATCAGTTTCAGGCATATCTTATACAGTATTCTTCAACTCTTCGTCTCTTCCACTTAATTCATTCATTCTCAACAGTATTCTCCAGCATCGCCACGGAAAAATCAAGCCGAGGATTCCGGCATGAACGACTCCAGAGAACACGGATTTAAATCTTCAGACGGACGCGGATCAAAAGTGAAGGTAAAAACGTAAATATTTTAACCTTGACTTGGAATCTGTGTTCAGAATTTTAAGGAATCATTTTCTTTTGTTCTTTTGCATTAAATATCATCGTGTTTTTAGGATCACTTTGCCGGTAACTGAAAAATCCAAGTTAGAATAAATATTTTACTTTAACGTGGAGTCCGTGTCCAGAATTTTAAGGAATCGTTTTTGTTCTTTTTGCATCAAAGTTTGAGAGACGTTTGTCATTGTGTTTAGGATCGCTTTACCGGTTGGAGGAGGAAATCCGAACCAGGTTTTCAATCCTACGTGTGCCTTAACCAGTCCGACGAGGAACAAAAGGAGGACACGATCGATACGGGATCAGCCACGATCGAGACCGAGTGCGCGATTATCGAGACGATCAGCGACAAGCACGCGAGCTCTTCGCCGCCTGAAACCAAAGAGAACAACGAACAGCAGACCCAGGCGCAAACGGTCGAAGAAATAGTTGGCCACATTCTCATGCAGAACCAGGAGTTCCAGAAACTGCTGGAGAAGCAACGAACGAACAGTATAATCAACGTCAGGCAGCAGCAACGTTTCAACAAACGCGTGCCCGCCGACACATCTGACGACAGCGACTCGGAGAACACGAACTACATCGCGGACAATTCGGTGAACAACAGGATATCGCGTATTAGATCGGCCCATCGCGAACGATTCGTCAAAACGAACAACACTTGGAACTCGTTGTCATCCTCGCGTGATCATCAGCAGCCTGCTCTGCAGCTGCTCTACGATAATTTGAGCAAAACCGAGAACAACAAGTCGGCGGACAACAACAGCAATTCGAAGAACAAGATCAACATCGTGCAGGAGAAGAAAGCGTTGTTCGAAACGTTCAAGAAACAGAGCATCGTGACCGAGAGCAAGGTTATCAAGACCGCGCTCAGGATAAGAGAGAACTCGTCGTCGAGAAACGAGGAGACACAGGCTTCGGATCGGATCACGAAGGCAACTGATGAAATCCAGATCGTGGAAAACGACAGAGGGAGAAACGACGAGTGCGAAACGACTGGCGTTAATCAGGAAGCGACAGAGTCGAGCAAAGGTTTCGGGAACTATGACAACCTGCAGCACGTGTGGGAAGGTTGTCTGCAGGAGGAGAGGAGCTTGGACGGGAACGACAGCCCGACTCGTCCAGCGGTCTGGCTGACGAAACTGTGCGAGGGCCTGCCGACGTCGCCACAAAAGTGCGGTTCGCTCCCGCGTAGCTTCCAAATCCATCCAAACTCTAACCAGAACGTAACGAAGTCGCGGTTCTTGCAGAGGGATGGCAAACCGATGAGCGAGAGGCCGTTCACCATAGCCTCCGACAAGCCGGCGGAGATCAATCTGGAGGACATGGAAAGGTACGCGTCCACGTGCCAGCCAGAGGGAAGAATCGCCAAGTTCCCGACCTCCGTTTCAACGTCCACGTCCACGTTCTTCTGCTCGTTGGACGACACACTGACCGACGCTTACTCGGAGATTCACATGTCGTCCACGACCGCGAACATCCATCCCGATCACAAGATCTACAGGGCAACGAACGCCACCAGCGGCAGCACGATATTCAAGAACGTGCTCTCCAAGGCTGGCAATCGTCTTCAGGGCCTGAGGAACACCATGAGCACCGAGACTCTGGAGTGTAGCGAGGAGCTGGAGAGAACCAAGTACTTTCGTTCCCTGAGCGCAGGTAAGTTGAAGAAGAAGGGCAAGACGAAGCATCCGAGGGAGTCGTCGTCGGACGTGGAAGAGCTGGTGGGATGCACGGCCAGAGGGGGCAGTTCGGACGTGAGAGTACCCTCGCTGTACTACAAACAGGGGAGCTCGAGTTTAGGTGCTCGCATCGCTCAGTCCGACTACGCGGACCCGACCGTCTTGTTCTTCGAGAGCAGACGGCACAGCCAGCAAACGCAACAAGCGAAGAAGGAGAAGAGGAACGACGACGACGAGGAGGAAGAGGAGGAGGAGGAGGAGGAGGAAGAGAGCACGGAGAACCGAGAGAGCGAGACGGACAGTTTCTACGAAAGATCGTTCGAGACGATTGAGAACTACGTGGACGTGGACGTTGACGACGCGTTCCGGGACAGTGCAATATTCAGCGACGTCGAGGAGGTCCTGGTGGTCAGGCCGCAGTCGAGCCAGCCGTCCGAGGACTCGCCACTGTTCAAGAACAAGGTGGCGCCGCCAGTGCCGGCGAAGAAGAGAGCAGAGTCGATCGCGACGATCAGTAGTCACAGCTCGGGGCGTGGCGTTGCAACGACGAGACGTTGCAAACCCAGCGTCGCTCAGAAACCCGACTACCTGAAGGTCAAGTCGGTTTTCTTGAAGGGCCAGCGGGATGAACAACTGGACTGTAAAGTCTCGTCGAGGTCTCTCGCGTCCTGCGAAAATGGAACGTATCGTTCCACCGAGAGCAACAGCGGCGAAGAGAAAGACGACGTGTCGGCGGGACAGAGTCAAGCGGGTTGGGTGAGGAAGATAGTTGGCCAGTTGCAGGGCCACGTCGAAACGTAATTTATGCCAATGAAAAGTGTACAAATCCTCGTAACCTTGAACGCAGGAATATCACGTTTGTCAACGTTTTCTTTTTTATATTTTAATCTAGGTATCCTTTCCTTACCTTCGCGAGTTGACGGAACAAAAAAGAAAAAAAGAAAAAAAAAAAAGATGAAAGTGTGTTTTGTAAAAAATTTGAACGCGCGGTCTGCAGATCGATTGTACTCGTATGGAGCTTGTTCTCGGGTATGATGTATCTGTCGAGTACAATTATATTTGAGATTATATATCTTGCTAGCGAGAAAGAGCGAGAGAGATTAATAGAACTAAGGGCGTTGGTTCGGACACAAAATTGAAATGCTTCGATTGAAGAAAGAAAAAAAATACAACGCGTACGTAACGAATCATTTTGGTTGAAAGTTTTTCATTCTGTTTTTTGTAACATTAATGTCAATGTTTGCTCGAAACTGTAGAGAACAAAGAATATTATTCTTATGCACGTGTTACGTTGTTTAATTCTATTTGTGCCTTGCGTCAATCTCCGATCTGTGCAAGCACAAAGTTGTCAGCGTGTTGTGTGCAACAAATTGAAACGAATATTACTGCCGAACAATTCGTCTTGTCGTGTAAACTAGCGGTGAAACTGTTGTAAGTGATGTACTTTCTCAAATATCGTATGTCGTATTTAATCCGTGTCATGTATAAATTTAAAGGAATAATACAGGGTAATCGAGGATTGCTCTTTTGGAGATCGTTTCTTGTGTCGTTCGGTGATTGAAATGTTTAAATAAGATTTAGTCGCTCGACGAGACACTCGGCCGCGGTGTAAATAAATAAATTGTTACGACGAACGCGAATTGGGTTGATATTGAAAATTTTATGACCACCCTGTATTGTTGCGAGGAGAAGTAACAGTTTTTTCACATTTTAACGTGTCGTTAGTCGGATTATTGTTGATCGACTGATTATTTTAACCGTCGGTGTTAAACGACATTGGAATTAACTCGTTAGGATTCGAAAATCATTTTATTTCAGTTTATTTTTCAAGAATGAAAGGAGAAACGTTACGTTTTGTTTTCTTTTTTTATTTAAGTATTTTTTCTTTTTTATTTAAGTATTATCGTAGAACCTAACGAGTTAAGCATCAAGTTCAACAAGAACAAGATGAGAGAAAGAGCGTACGGTATGTTTAAGACTAGACAATAATGGACCCATGATGCAAATGAGATTACGATTTATATTTGCAGTCACATACACACACACACACACACACACATACACTGTGCAGAAGATTTAGTATCCTTGCAATAAATCGACTTGATTATTGTCAACCAGCGTCGCCTTTTATTGATCATTGTCACATCGTGCAACAAGGATGCAAAGATAATAGGATGTCCAGGTTCAGGTGAACTCGATTATCTCGTCACGTATATACTTATATACTTCAGGTAGATTTTATTACGAGAAATGTTTATTTACAAGAGGTTTCGGCTAGTCACTGTTTACAGATACAAGGGTAAATGATACGCAACGTTCATAAATTAGTTTCGCAAATATACTGTATACAAAAAAGAAAGAAAGGAAGAAAGCAAGAAAGAAGAGGAAAAGAAGAGAAAGCAACGATTCTAAAGTAACGTGAACGAAGCTGAGCGAAAACTTAGGGGAGAAGAAAAAGAAGAAAGGAAACGATCGTTCATTATACACATTATGTACAACTGGTAGTAACTATATAATACACTTAATCGTTCGCTATTATATATCCTCGAGTCAGAGCCCTTTCCCCATCGGAAAGGATCTTCTTTCTTTCGAATCTCTCCGTGAATATAAATATAAAGAATAAATTAAGATTTATCGTTATTTCGTTTACAGAGTCTTCTCCGGCGATCGGCACGTCGCAGAAAACGCGTTTCACCTAACGAAAAGAATCATCTTGTAACAACGACACGAGACGAGGAAGTGTTTTCTTTTTTTTCTTAGTGCATTTCATTCGATTACAAGATTACATCATCGTACGCATTCTAATCGCTCGAAATCAACGCTGCCCTTGAGATTAGACTTTCACTGCTAAAAAATTTCTCCTTGTCGCTGTCTGATGGTGTGCAGCGAAGAACAACACGGACAGCAAGGACGCTTCGTTCAAGGACAACACCGATTTGAAGGAAAAAAAAAAAAAAAAAACCGGAGACAGATTGTGCCACTTTTACTCCTCTGCCGCATTCATTCAGAACAGGTGAGACAGACAGTGTTTTCCAATCAGAATTTCTCCGGGAATTTACTTGTTTACGCAATTAAAAAAAAAAAAATAATAATTAAAACACCAATAATTATTCGTAGGTCTCGTGCAAGAAAAATTCCAACGAAGAGGACACGTTCACGAGCATTGGAAAACACTGTTTATTCAACGCGAGATCTCTTCCTCCTCCTTTTTTTTTCTATGCAGCGTCTCGCCGAGAAAGCTCCTTCTTAAACCTAGAAAATTCATTTACGCGACGAGACGACGCGCTCGTTCTCATCCTATGTAATCTCGTTTGCAAGAAACATATCGTCGTCTCTGTCTCGCGGCTAAAGCTTTGGTTAATAACATCGCTGTCGACGGTATTGACGATTCTTATAGTCCCTCCCCTCCCTCGAGAAACAACGCGAGCTAACGAGATCTCGATCATCGTTATTTTCACGCTTTGCAATCCTTTACACCTCTTTTGAACTTGCATTTTCTTCTCCGAAGAGCATTTTTATTAAATATATATATATATATATATATATATATATATATATATATATATATATATATATATATTTATATGTACGTGTGTATATATACATACACAACATGTGTATATATATACACATATATTTTCTATAATTCATTTTCATTATAATAATATTCTTTTCATTATCTTTATTATGTTTCAGACCGTAATTCTTCTGTACGCCGTCGTCAGCCCGTTTTGGCCGCCGGAAGTGACCCTTTTTTTCTCTTTCCCCGTATCACGATCTTTACTCCCAAATGTTTTTCCCTTTCCTCCAAATATTTCGTTGCGAACCCTCCGTCAACAGACCGAACGTGACTTTCCATTGCTTCTTCCATCACTGGTGGCAGCTTGCTCTTCGTCGCGATAGCCCGCCCGCCTTCTCTCCCGCCTTTTTCATCGATCCCTAGAGAAAGAGGAGGTAGAAAAAACAGCGAGAAAACGACGAGAAAAGGCCCGCGACTCGATCGCGAGACCGCTTTATTACTAGAATTATTCGCGATGCCTGGCCACGACGCGCCAGGAGAGAAATCGAGCGCGGCGAGGGACGCGACGAATTGCGGAGTCACAAATCGCGGGAGAACTGTCGAGAACTGAACAGTGCAGCTAGCGCAGGAGGAAGGTTCTCGAAAGCAGTTAACGTGCGAAACAGAGAACAAAAAGGGGAGAGAAAGGGAAAAAAAGAAAGGAAAGAAAAAAAAAGAAAGAAGAAAAGAACGAGGGAAAGATGCGATAGAAGAAAGTGGAGACTAACGCGTGGCTCGTTTGCATCGAGCAGCACAGATGGCGCGATGGTGTACGAGAGAGTCTTAAAAACGGTCGACCTTAAAACGAAAAATCGATACGGCGACGCGAGTGTGTGTGTGTGTGTGCAACGTGGAACGAAGGTTGAATTACAAAACGATCGATCGATTAAAATTAAACTACGTATGTATCTACGCTTTGACACGAATACGTCACGTTGCAGAAAGGTTTGGTGGTTGGTGGTGGTCTTGGTGCGAAGGGGCCGCGAAAGTCGCAAAGGAATTATATTGTTTGGCACTGATACCCGTCAGCTTGAACTCAATACGCTCGCCGTTTAGCAAGGAAGAGCCCAGAGCATTGGTAAGTCACGTGTTCCAGCCCTGTTCGTGATCGCTCTCTCTGTTTATGGCACATCGGGTATCTTCCTTGAAACTTCGACTCCATCATCCGTTTTCTTCGCTCGCGTCCAGCGAGGTTTTCCCCGAGGAAAGGAACAGAGAAAGAAGGAAACAAAAGCTACAGCGTGTCTACGAGACAGAATTGTCCACCGTTACGATTCAGCCTGCCAGATCTGTCTGTCCCATCTCGGAACCAAGACGTCGTCGAAGGCTTCACTTCCGGCGCCAGGTACGAAACAGCGTGTCGCCGAGACTTACGTCGGATAGTAGCACAAGAACACACATTAAAATCATAGATGATCGCGCGTCGTTAGTTACGCGTTGTTACGCAAGTGGCTGTCCGCTTGGCTTTCCCTTTTGGTTTCCTCCCGGACCATTTTCTCGCCGCGATTCAGATGACTATGTGGATCTCCACGTACCTCCGCTCGTCCCATTTTCTCTCGCTTCGTCGTTTCTCACCTCGTCGTTCCTCTCGTCCACAGTAACCCGAACACGCACGCAATTATGCACACTGCACGCGCTATTGGGTCGAGCGTTTCACAAACCCCCACCTCCACCCTTCAACCCCAATTCTCCCAGTTCTCCTCTCCTCGTCACTCGATCTCGCTTTCACATCTCGGAACCGCCCTCTCCTCGAAACCTGGCCGAGGTTTACGCATCGCACACGTCCAAAAGGAGCACGCACACACGCACACACACATACACATACACATACACATACATACACACACGCGCACACACACGTCACGGTTTATCGATACAATGTATAATAACGCGTTATTAGATCCTTCATGCGCGACCGAGGCCCGCGCGTTGCCCCAAGCGAGAGATTCCTCAGCCTCGTCGAGCGTGCCATTTTACCGAATGTCCTTTTCGCTCCTCGTTCTCTCAGCGTCATGCCCGCGAAACGAAAATCGGACGATCGTGCCTGTCCGTGATTAGCACTTGGCTGCTAACGGATGATAATCGGCGTATCGAGCTCTTTCTCTCTCTCTCTTTCTCTCTCTCGTCGAACGAGACTTTAAAATAACCACCCAGCCCGGGGGGGTAGAATTGGTCGGTGAGCGAAGTTTAAAACACTTGGACGACGTTTCCCCTTTGAAAGTGACTCGAGGTTAAAAATTCGTCAGTGTGCGCGCCATCATTTGTTCCTTCGTTTTTTTTTTTTTTTGGGGGGAAGATTTTTTTCTGTTTTTTTTTTCTTTCTTTCTTTCTTTCTTTCTTTCTTTAATGAAATCGAAAATCATGTCGTTTTTTTTAAAGAGAGTCCACCGATGTTTAGAACATGGATGGAGGATTCTCTCGGGAAGAGCGGATGATCTCTGCGAATTGGGCGAGGGGGGACAGAGGGAGGGTAGCTAGGACGTACTCCTTGGGAACCTTGGTCCATGATCGGTACCAGCTAATTCTCCGGGTGGTTTTCGCGTTGGCTCTTCCGTCTTTCGTCCATCTCCTTCGGATATTTGCAATTTAATGATTATCCATCAAAGATCAACTCTCCGTCAAAGTACAACACATTTTTATTTGCAATATTTTCCAATCAATTTATATATCATCGATCGATACGAATGAGACTGAAAGAAATAACTGATGTATTTATAACACTGTGAGCACACTACCGCTTAATGAGTTAAGCTATCACTACTGCAGTTACAGGGAGGATGTTTCGTTTTCAAAATTATTCAGAATTTGATCAATTGGAATCAGCTGGTCCAGGATCAAAAACTGTTTCGTCAGTTTCGTTGGATGTACGGGCGAACGAGACTCCTGGCGTGTTAAAAAAAAAAAAAGGAAAAAAAAAATATATATATATATATATCGAACTCATGTTTAAATTCATTCGAATGCAACGTGGTGCAAATCGCGGAGAACGCAGTTCCGCTTGCAGGCGCGCGGTAAACGACTCGCTCGACGTGCGATGTTCCCTTTCGTCGTTGCTGCGAGAACCATCATCATCATCATCATCATCATCATTATCATCATTATCATCATCATTATCGTGTATCGTATCCGATAGTGTCGATGATCATCGTAGCAATTAGTAATAATAACGATAGTAATAATAATTCATAATAATAATCCATAGTAATAATTATAATATTAATTAATTAATTAATAATATATTTATAATATATATGCATATATTAAATAAATTCTCCGATATAACTTACGACTTAATCCTAAAGCTTAGCTCGACTTAAGATTTAAGTAATCCCGCCCCCATTTCTTTTTTTTGCGCACGCGGGGGGATGCCCGTGCACCCTCCAGGGCAAACCCCTGAATCTAGTGAATCCTAAAACCGGAAGCTCCGCCGTACCGACAGGCCAGCTGCCTTAAAATTTTTCTCTTTTGTTTTCTTTTATTTTACTTTCTGCCCCCCCCCCCTCCCTCTTCTTCTTTTTTTTCCTTTCTTCTACTTCTTCGTTTCTCCCATCTGCGTTACGTCGCCTCTAGTTTCTCCGTAGTTTATCTTCATACTCGTTTCTCTAAATCGTCATCATCATCGTTTTCTAAACCTCGACTTTCGTTTTCCTCTTTCCAATCTCTCTGGCGGAGACCGTGGGTTCTCTCTCTCTCTCTCTCTCTCTCTCTTCCTTTGCCCCTTGCCTCGATCGCTATTCGCCTCGCGTACAGGAAGTCGAACGACAACCTCCTCCTCACATCTCGCTCGACTCTCCGACGAGAAGATCAACTTTCCGACGAGCTGCCAACTCCGTGAAATTTTTTTCACGCACCGCCGTTTCTCGTTGAAAAAAAAAGAAANTATATATATATATATATATATATATATATATATATATATATATATATATATATATTTATGTATTTATATATATATATCTCTCTCTTTCTTTTGTCTCATTCTCTCTAATTGTAAGTCGTATCTTACAACACGAGCTCGCCTCTTTAAAATATTACTTCTCTCTTTTGTTGTTCACGCGTTCAAGGAAAACATGACAATTACATAGCCGAGAGAACAAAGGGCCAAATGTCATATACATTCTGACAGAGTAACTTAATCACACGTTGGGACAGCACCAGCGAGAATACATGGTCTGTGAGAATCCTAAGAGTGATCTTGTCAAAAATTGATCCAATGTTGTCGACTGAAGAAAATAGTAACATAGCATGTTTTCGAGCTTGAGGGAATCCCTTTGAAAAATAAGTACTGCCATTTCACTGATCCGTGTTCACTCTGAGGATCGACTATTGCCGTTTGAAAGGTGAACAAAGCTGAAATTCCATCGGATAAAAAGAGTGTTACAAGACGTACATACAACAACGTTGCGTCGCTCCTTATACGGTTGTAAATGTAATTTTCTTCTTCAGACGATTCTATATTCTTCGTTTGTAAGTTTGTAAGTAGAGGCAAAGCCACTTGATCTGGTCAATATGGACAGGTACATGTTATCGCTGTACTATTTGTCCTACCGCTATCTAGAAATCTACATTGCGCAATGTGCAAATTGAACGGGGAAACGTCCCGTGACTCCGTGAAAAGAACAAAAGCATTAATACAGCGAAACACGAATGTTTTCTTTCTTTCTTTCTTTTTTTTTTTTCACGAAATCAACCAGTTCCAATTCCCAACTTGCACACGGCATTAAATACCACGTACACGAGAAGATTCGATAAAAATTAAATATCTTCAGCTATGCGCTACACATTCAAACGAAACGCTCTGTGAGGAATCGGTTTAAAATTTCGGTGGTCATAGAATAGAACGTGGATATGTAAAATCTCTGCATGTGTAACGTGTTTCTTGAGTTCCTAACAGATTGTTCCTAATAGTTGGTCTGTGCCACGTGGAGTATTTATAATTACTTGTCTCTCTCTCTCTCTCTCTCTCCTTTTCTTTTCTTCTTTTTTTTTTAATATTCTTCTCCGCTATCAGCGTGAATGTTGTTTACAATTAGTCAGCGTATGCGTTTCGCGTATACTGACGATGCCACGAATGAAATTATTGTCTTTAGAACAATAGAAAAATTTGCCAGGTAACATTGCAGTGTCGTTTTATTTACGAGATTATCGAAATGAAAAGTCCTCTCCTTTACTTTAGGGAATTAAAAGAATATAACACGTGTAAAAAATTAGACACATGTATCTTTATACACGCCCGTATAGAAAGCATATAGATTTTTCTTTCTTTTTTCTTTATCTCTCGTTAGTTCTAGTAATCTATATCACACGATTATACATTTGCCCGAAAATTATCTTCAAAGTATATGAGAGCATACCGATTACGTGAACACAAAGAGCAATTATACCTATACTGTAAAATTCCAAAACAATTGTTCAACAAGGAGCACTCGAACGTTTACAAATCTGTACAAAAAAAAAAAAAACTGTTACGAATATTTATATACCGAATAACAATCGACGAGAAATAATTAATAATTTCAATGAAACAACAAGCATGATTACAACGTAGGAAAATTTCATTTAAATGCCAAATGTTGCAACTGCACTCAATATCTTCTAACAGTACATGCTTAGTAGCAGATACAAGGAAGACATTGCTTTATATTACCTTTCCTTTATAAGTCCTACCAATTTACACGATTAACATTCTACTAGACGTCTCCGTTTGCGTTGTTTGTGTACAATTTGATTAAACAATTCGTGTCTGATTGCTCAAGCACTGATTGTAATTAGCATGACTAAACTGCTGACGCAAACGTGTAAGTATACCAATGCATAAACCTGAATCTTATTCCCTGAAGAAACATCTCTCTTGTCTTTAAAGCTATGTGTCTGTATATATTCTCCTCATTTAAAAAAAAACTTATTGGTATTGTAGATAATTCAAGGATCATCTTTGTCAATTCAGTTGAGACATACGATTTAAAACGATAAGATTTAAAGCAATTAACGATCACTAGACTTTATCGCATGGAATGGAACGTTTGAAATATAAGTAGAAAGTGATAAAGGCGATGCACAAGACAAGAGTGACATTTAAAACGGAAACTATCTTGGACATACCTTGAACATATGATCATTTCAATTCTTTTCATTTAACAGACTGTCAGCGTGTTTCAAGCATAATTTAGCTATATCTTACAACGCAAGTGGTACAAATTTCAATACTTTACAGCCACCACATATGATTCAAACGTTTTGTCGTCGTTTAATTTAAAGTAAAGCTTTTTAGTGAGTAAAAATTCCTCAAACAAGAGAAATCAAACTCGCGATAAAATTTCTCAAATTACTTACGCCGCTGGGCAATATATATACAACATGTTTCATATAACAGAATTGTTAAAACAAGCAGTCAAATATTATCAACTATAAATGACAGTATTATAGTAAATTTTTCATAGCGTAATACTTTCTTTAGTAATCCTACTCTCTATTTACACAGTGAATCTTCATATAAAATACCAAAATATTTCAACATTTTCAAGATAATTTTACTCTGTCAATCCTTCCTAGCTCAATTTACATATTATTCTCGCCACTGCAAATCAATTGCTTTGGTTTGCAAGCTATCGACAACGGATGGAAAAGTGCCAGATACTTGCTAGATACTAAACGACTTACTGTCAAATTCAGACATCATTTTCAACCTGACAATCAATTCTTAATGGCCCTGATATATTTCGTTAACTTGGCCAAATTATGTCCAATTTAAATAGCAATTACATTCTGCGATACACTAAATAATACTAAAATATAAACTTCTATTTACAAAATTCTATAAGCAAAATTTAAACTATGTAAAAAATTAGAAACTACTTCTAATTTCCCCTTTAATACTTTACCTTTATTTAGCTAGTTAAATTCTCAATAATACGCAATAAATTACTAAAATCTTTTTTTTAATCAGGAAATATTACTCACTGTCCCTACTAGCCCTTGATTAATTTTAATTATTCGTTTAAATGCTACTAATAACTGACCATTTCTCTTTTTTTTTTTATAAGAACTAAAATAACGCTCACAGTGAGATCTATTATTCTCTGCAACGTGCAGTCTTTAAATTAATTCCCTCTTTTCAAAAAAAAAAAAAAAAAAAAAAAGGTTGTTCGAACTCACTATAACTAATATCGAAATATTTAAACTCTACTTAACGTGTCTTTTAGTTTATATTATTAACCGCGTGCGAAGATGTGAACTTCTTCACTTGTAAGCATTTAAATTGGTCGTTTCAACATTTACTTTGCGTTACGATACGTTAAACAAAAGAAAAAGAAAAGGAAACATCAAATCGTTAAAAATAATCTTCAGTGCAAATAAAATGTCTATTAGTCTATATAAATAAATAATAATTGTTCTGAATATTTTAAGTAGTTGTTCATTGCAAACGCAGGCTATACAGTATCAGCCTGCATGTCTACTGTACAGAAGAAACCATAGAAATATCACATGATATCAATTGATTACTAACATTCTAACTAGCGCGAGTGAAATTCAATAACTGCAAGATACTATATGTTGCCTATGTTAAATGACATAAAAAAAAAAAGATGAAAGAAATCTCAAATGTTAAATAGAAGTTAATTTGAAAAAAGCGAGACTGAATGCTCGTTTCACCGTTTAACATTCGCATTGATCCTTAAGCTCTATTTTATCTAGCACTCTTCCCCTCCCTCCTGTTATACACAGTTAAGAAAGTCTTTCACAAATGAGAAATCGCATTTCTCCCAGTCTTGATACCCATCACACAAAATGCACTTAATGTCATTATCTTGAAGAAGTGATAGACGCTAAATTCCATTGAAATTCAAATGTATTATACGTATATATAGACACATCGTGCTCCTAAACTTTGAATTCATGTACAATTACGAAGAAATTGTTTTTTTTTTTTTTTTTTTTTTTTTTGGATATTCGTGATACATATCCACCAAAGCCATACGTTTTTTTAGAAGAAAATTACGGAGTAGAAGTCTCGTTAATTTTTTTTTTCTTTCCCTTTTTTAAATTCACGGAGCTTCGCAATTATATGTAACACAAAGCGTTCCACGGTGCACACATTTAAAACGGTTTATGTGACATCTACATCTACAAAAAAATGATTGTTTTTCCGATGAATTAATCGTTAAGAGCGTTTTTTCATACATACTTCTTAAAATAAATATTTTATGATTGCCCCGTCATAAACTACTCTGCAATTTATACTGTATATATTTATAGTACAATCATCCAAAATTAGAGACACTGATGAACGCAATGTCTTATTAAAATAACTTCGACGCAAAGGCCCGACATGCCTACCAAAGTAAAACTTATACAAAAGAAGATGAGACATTGTATTGCATCGAATACACGCGTTTCAATTTTACACTTTTCCATTCTTCTCTTTTTTTTCTCTCTTTTCTTTTATTCATGCAAGAAAAATATATTTGCTGAGACTGCCGTTCGATAAATATACCTTTATACACACGGTAATTAATTTGTATTTAAATCGTTGTATTTGTTGCTTCCTGTTTTACTTGCTCGAATATATATTAATCTACTTAAACTACCTTTGGCAAATATATCCTATGACTTGTACAAAGTTTAGACGAGAAGCTTACAATGATACAATTAATTTATTTCCAATATTGTAAGGATATTTCTTTTATATCATCTAAAAATTATTCTAAAAATATAAGTATCCGTGTATCTACAAGTAAATATGATTATATATGCGTGGTTCTCGGTGTTTGAAACTCGTGGGTGTGAGAAGATGAATTAGAAAAAAAAGAAAAAAAAAAATGAAGAATATTGCTTAAAATCAAGTTTCGTGTCTACTAGACATTTACTTCCTGTTTACTAGACATTTATTATAATAACGAATGTCTAGAATATCAATTGCGAATATTCATTCAATTTCGTGAGAAACGCACTTTCTCGGGTGAAGTTCTGATTGATATATAAGCTTTATTTTGCCAGGCATCAGGGCGAGATTTACAGATTATTACTTTAAATATATCGTGCTTCTTTCTAATAATCTGTTCCACCATGATCTTTATTCGAACCTCGAAGATCATCAATTCGAAATGTCTTCGTTAAAAAATTCTCTTTCTCTCTAGATAAATAACCAGTTTACACAGCAATGGCTATATGGAGAACAGTGACGAATGACGACTGTGTATGTGTGTACGTTGATGCACGCTGATTTCTTATTCGTTATGCACTTTAAAACAGGATAATTAACAATTCTCTTACCAACATCGACCACTGCCTCTCTCAGTCACATTTTACTTCACACGTAGTCAGTGGCAATCACAAGTCACTTGCGATTCACCATTATACCTCTGCACATTTATATAGTTGAAAGTATTTAACTTAGTAACTGGCTTCGTGTCCAGCGAGTATATACAAGTCTGCGCCCTCGGATTCAGTTAGTGTACCTGACTGAACCAAATGGCTCTCCAGCATCACAACTCTGTCGAGAGAAGAGAAGCAAATTTTTGTTTTTTCATTTCCAGACTTAGTTTAAATTGTTCGAAAATCTGTTAATGTTATGCGATGAATACATACTTATCCGATCCAAGTAATCTGTACGTCCTACTCGGATCACTAATCTCTTGCGTGACTTCCCCATTTTTGAAACTTCTGCCTTGCATGCCATGCTTGTGGAATGCTAACACACTGTCTGGTAAGCAAACTGAAGGCAAAAAGATGATTGTGAATACAACTAAAATAATCTATAGCGAAAACGTAACTTCTTCTATAGAAACTTACTAATGGATTCAATTTGAAAGTTAAAATGTAACTCTGACATGTGCTTCCTGCTCGATCTAGGTTTTCCTTGAAGCGTTACCACTTTTACTACGTCTGTAAGACAGATGTATAAATAAGTTATAGACATTTAAAGAATGTTACATAAGGATCTTCTCTATACTTACTATCATAACAGACTAATATTGCATTTTTTTCTAGTTGTGTAACATTGATAACATGAAGATTTTCTCTCCTTGGTATCACAGTAGCTATAAAAATTTAACAAGAAATAATAAGCATGCTTTTTTAACTTAACTGATACGTAAAAGTAAAAAAAAAAGAAAAAAAAAACGTACCAGAACCATCCATATCTTCCAATTCATCACTGTGAAACCAACTTGCCCCCGAGTTCATATTAATCAAATCCAACTTCAATTTGTTCTGCTGATATGGTTGTTTCACAGACACGCACACCATTGGATACTCCATTTCGGGAGTGATTATAATTTCGAATACGTTTAATGGTGTCGGTAATGTGCAATCGAAATGCTTTAATAGCATAAACTTATTTAGAGGGTCATACCATTGCATTAAAAATATTCCAGTAGGCATTGCACCGCATAAATATTTATACCTGCGTTAAATATTTCATCAGTCAATGCATTGTATACATATATAAAAAAATATTAATTCAATTTAAAATAAATGTTTCATTACCCGTTATATGGATTCCTTCCTACGCAACACTTGGTACAGCCTTTCGTGTCTGGTACTTTAGTAGTTAGAGCAAATTTCCTAGGTACTAATCTCTCAGATATTTTATTCATATGCAACGAAAATCTATGAGTCTGTTTGCTTTGCATCGCTAATAAATCGTGTCTATACAATTGGGGAGTCTTTCCTAAAATTTGAGACCACCACTGTGCATATAATAATTAAAAGGCGATGTATTAGCAATCAATATCTTACCAGATAAAGACATAAGAACATCCTTAATAACGTACATCCAGATCGTACGTCTAGGATACAACTGATCAATCGCGGTTTCATGAAGTTCATTTAGATTTAAATTGTAAATCCCTTCCTCCGCCGCGATTAACAAATGCTGATCTCTTGTGTCCGGATGAATCCAGCTCGCGGTACAATGTATTCTCAATGGACATCCATTAAATACCTGTGTACAAAAATTCAGACTCAATGTGGTTCGTACGATTAATTGGAATAAGATAAAGGTAAACAAATCGAACGAACTTTTGAGAAACATGCACCCATATGAACTTTGGGCGTTGGTGGCAGTCCATTGCTGATAGGTCTGGGAGGTGTATGGCGTTTTCTATCCCTTCTTCTTGGAGGAACAGGAGGAGTGTC
Source organism: Frieseomelitta varia (assembly GCF_011392965.1). NCBI lineage: Eukaryota > Metazoa > Arthropoda > Insecta > Hymenoptera > Apidae > Frieseomelitta > Frieseomelitta varia. The sequence continues at coordinate 46,589 of NW_025110023.1, read as the reverse complement.
GGACAATAAGTCTGGGCTCATACTTTCTCTGTCTCCTTCGCCTGGCATCTCATTTTGACCTGCAAGTTACCTTAGTTAAACGAACGAAAAGGAAGCATGCTAACAGTACGAGTATTAAAATTATAAATATTCACACTAAAGGGTGTGGACTACAATTTCAAATTAAAAATCAAGAATGCTCCTACCATTTGATCGAGGGGATTCGTCTCTAGGGCCACTGTCGGAAAGGGATCGTTGACGTTGTCCATTAACATTGGCTAAGGGTTGAGTATTGTTCACTAGACCATACAACTCGTCCACAGAGCTGTGACGCCTAGGGCTCGCTTGCGATCCTAAGCACGAAATCAACTTTTTATACTGATTACTATCTCGAAATCTTTTAGTATCTCAAAATTAATAAAATGATATTGACATCGATGAAATGTCTGTATAACGCAAAACTACATGCTTACCCGAGATATTATAATATGGACAATGCACTTCACAGTCATTCGACGACTCCCCAAGAGGAAGAGTAGCTCTAAAAAAGAACAAACAAATTGGCAATTATTAAAAAATATATATCACTATGTATCAAAAAAAGTGAGTGTATTAGAAATTTTCCTTTTAAAAAAGAAAAAAACCAGATGTTACTAATGTTAGTAAATTACAAGTAATCTTTAAATAATAATTAAGAAATGTGTCTTAATAATAATAATTAGTTGAGAATTAAAATAGTTATAGCGTCGTTTATGAAATTGAAAAAAATGCAATGTGAAATTGTTAAAATCAACATGTATAAAATCATGGAGTATTAAAGTATTTGTTATTGTACTATTTAATAAGCATTGGTAGGTGTGGACATTTTTGAAAAAGAATACGTCTTACAAGAGGTGGTGCTTAGAAAAAAAAATGAAATGTTTAAGCAAGTGTACGCAAATGTTTGTCAATAAATAAAAGGGAAAAATTTTTAAAATAATAATGCTCTGATTTTTACGAGTTTTCTTTAAAATATCTGATTTTCCATGAATTTTAAATATATTTGCTTTCGTAGTACCTTACACAATTTTCTTAAAAATGAAATATTTCAGTAAACTATTTGAAGCTGGACATTTACTATAAATGATTTGTATTGAATAAAATGCAAGTGTTACAAAAGTAACAAAAATAACCGTATTGTATCTACAACCAAAAGATGGAACAGCCTACTATTACATTTTATCGTTTACTTACTGCAGGGAATATAGCTGGTCGCAATGCCCACCAACCATCGACATTGCATTCCCCCTGCACACATGAAACTATGATCATATACTATAAAATGATTACACATTCTTTTTGTTATTAATCCTGTGGAATTTTTCATCAATATATTCACACAATTAATTTTTTTATGTACAAAATTATCCACTTATTTTATGGGGAATATATGGGCAATATTTTTCTGTCAAAATAATATATATAGGTATGCTTACTCATAAATGAAGGATCATTACCACAACCAATTAATTAGATATTTCATTTGCTTTTATCATAGCTGAGCTTATCAACGCTAAGTTACAAAAATATAGTTGAAACAAATATTTGAAATCTCAATATGATACATAAACTTCCACCACCAATATGGTTAACAATTGTAAAAATTAATTCTAAAAAAAAAAATTAAAAAAAATATTTACATGCAATAATAAACATTAAAAACATCTATTGCTAAAGAGCCATACTTTAAGAGTATAGACTCCAAAATCACAATATTTACATACGTGTGTTGAATGTTAATGTTCACTGGGAGTTTTGTAAAAGGTATAAATAAATTGTTAGAATGAGTCAAGGAAACGCATAATGCAAAGTAGCTTTAATCAATTTTAATGCTTCAAATAAAATGCGAAAGAAATAGTATTAAAGTAAAAATTGATAAATAGATTTCAATAAGTTAATAAGAAGCTGCAGAAAAAACTAAATGGTTTAAATGCGAGGCATTAGGAAATATATGTGCAAGGTGCAAGGTGCAAGGGAAAAGGGTTACCTGCCAATACCTTAGCAACAACTCCTCATCAATGTACTGCAATAGACTCCTGTTGGGAGAAATTATTAAAATTACAAACTTATCAAAGAAATTAAAGCTATGAGAATTAAAATGCCGTGAGATTCAAGGATTAGACGTAATATAAGGATAATGTAACAACTATTTCAAGATACTAAACTAATTCAAGATTGCAAATCAGATTATAGATTTTTAATTTAATAAAATATATGCTCTGTAAACATGCCAAGATTTTATTACTTTCAATTATATTATTTAATATCAATTATTCATCAATTACTGGTTGCATAAAATATTACAGAAATATAAACAAAAGTTACAATGTTCGAAATAATATTTTAAATAAAAGGATATGGAAATAAATTTAACAAGACAAGATTTATATAACGAAAAAAATACGAGTGTAACAATAATACTTACGCAATGGGACTAGTGAATACATCAAGACTTTTCTGAACTTTCATTTTAATCATGCAACTAATTTATATAATCATCATGCATATATTTATGGTATATATTACTTTAAAAAATCAATCACTTGTACAATATAAATAAACAAAAATATTAATTATTCATAAGTTGTAACAGTACTTACGAAGAAAAAATAAACATAAAAAAAAAAGATTTATTTTCATTAGCCTCATGCTTTAGATTTTTAGTCACATTTTATATCAATTGCATGCACGTCTACTTTGAGAACATCATAATTTATATTTTTTATTAAATTAAATGGATGATAGCATTCCATCTTGCTTCTACTTTTATATGTTTATCCGGGGAATGATATTAATGTTTAATTTCTTTGGGTAATAATTCAAAACCATATCATATCATATCTTCATACCAAACTACCTGCATTTCATTACCTTAAACTCATATGAAATATCTCTGTGCCTGTATTGCCTTGATGACATTCTTTACTATCTGTCGTATCTGTTGTAACGCTAGCGCCAACAGTACTGATACAAAAATAAATTATATCATGTCTAGGAAGACTATAGAATCAATTATTTAAAGCAACCAAGACATCGTAAATTTCTTTCATTAATTTTTATATGGCACAAAGAATAAAAATTATGTGAATAATTTCAATACTATAATTTAAAAGAAAAAAAAAAAGGATTTGAATAAACGAGGTCGTTAAATCTCTAGAAGCATTAAATTTACATATTTACTTTTCGTAAGTTTCTATTAATAGTTGATGCAATGTATGCGAAGCAAAAGCAGACGTGCCATACGCAGCTCGACATTTGTTAGATTAAAATTGCTGTTTTGTTCGATTATCAATTGTATCACGAAATTAGGATTTATATAAAATCTTCGACATTGTAGTTGATAATTATTGTTCTGTTTAAAAGACAGAAGACCAAAACAGCAATCACCATATTAGTGGAAGGATCTTAAGCATCCCCTCCCTGAATTTTCCAGGACCACATATCGATTTGTGTAATCAAATAAATCTATTTGGATGTATACTTACTTTTCTTGTACGTCTTCGAACGCCGATCCGATACCGCAATCCGGATGAACATCACAGTTATGAACAGACTGAACAATTCAACATAAAAATATTATTTTAAATCTAACATTTAAAAATATGAAACATATTTTTCATAAAATGTGAAATCACCTTGACATTATTCATAATATCCATAATATCCCAAGATGGAGTAGTGTCCACAGAAGAAGAAATCGCATCTCGTTGTAACGTTCCGTCAAGATTAATTTGATCTGTAATACAATTTAAATACATATTTAATTAGATTACATATTTGTAAAAATATAGAACGTATGTTTGAGTATAACATCTTTACCGTCGCTGTCTAATTGTGGTATAGGACTTTTTGGTCTAGGTCTCGCAGTATGACGAGATGCTATCCTCTGTGGAACATTAGGTACAGCTCCATCTTCATCTGCCTCTAAATCAGTAAACATATGACTAGGATTCGATACTTTTTGCAACAATTCTAGAGCTAAACGTTTGCTCATTTCTCCTTGAAAAAATGCATGCTGAAACAGAAAAGTTTCTATTTAAAATATTTTCCATAAGATTTCGAATCAAATCCAATGTGCATTATTGTATGTTCTAAAGGAAAAAATAACCTGCAGTAATTTTTCAGCAGTCGGTCGTTTTTTAGGATTTTTAGTTAGAGCAACTTTTACAAAATTATGGAATGTTGGGCTCCATTTGTCACGATCCTTCAACGTTGGCGGTTTAAAACCAGATTTAGACATGAGAAAGAGCGCTCTCATCGGATGCAAATCAAACATAGGTGGTTGCAATTCAGCTAATTCTATTGCAGTGATTCCACATGCCCAAATATCACAAAGTTGATTATAACCACCCTTCCTTTCTACAGCTGCAACCTGTAAAAATTTAAAATGTAGGCTTCTGAGAGTAGTCTTCGCAAAATTACTCGAAGGAATCTCAAAGAACCTCAGGTGCCATCCAATAAGGAGTGCCAATAAAACTTTTCCTTTTGTTAATGGTCGCAGTAATTTGCGCCGATACACCAAAATCAGCTAATTTGACGTCACCAGCTTCAGTCAGTAATATATTGGCACCTTTAATATCACGATGCATTTTGCCCATGCTATGCAAATAAGCCAATCCCAAAAGAGTTTCTCTGCACATGTATGCTATTTGTATTTCCGATAATGGTCCAGTTACTGTAACATCATTAAAAAATACTGTAATGTATTCTAGAAATATCTTTTTTTTACGTTGATTGAAAATAAAAAAACTATTGTAAAAATATATTAACGAAATACCTACTGTGATATATATCTTGCAAAGAACCACCTCCACAATATTCCATACAAATCCATAATTTATCCCTCCTCAAGTAACTTCCATAATAGGCAATAATATTAGAGTGTCTACAATCTTTCATCATTAAAATTTCTTGCTGGATTATTGCAAAGTCATCCCCTATAATATTTAAACAATAATTTAATAATAAGTCATTGTCTTACACAGAATTTAACAATTTGAAAATAAATATTGGCTGATGGTAAATCAAAAAAACATCACATTAAAACATATTTTATTTATATGTAATAGGTTATGTAATCATAAATAAATGAACAAATACAATGTTTCAATTAATAAAAAAAAAAATAATATATTCTAAAGCTCTTCATATTCTAAAGCTCTGCATTATTGTAAAATATAAATGTACAAACTTATAGGCTTTTACATTTAAACATATATTCTTTACTAAAAAGAAAAAGAAAAAAACTGCAAATACAAAAAGGAAAAATTGGTAAAACAGTGCAAGATACAGATCGATCACTGTTTGACCAATAATAACTTTAGATCAAAGTAACGAGGAAGTAACGTGAAATTCAGCTTGATCAGCTTTTCTAAATCACTGATAGCATATCGAAAATGCAAATGGTCATTCGCATCGATGTTAATTCTGCAAAGGTCGAATAGTTGACAAAAACAAGCGGAGAAAGACTGGAAAAGCATACCTGGTTCCAATTTAATAACCTTAATTGCAGCGAGGTCGTTCATGGAAAGTCTTTTGGCCTGCAACAAAAAACCGAGTAGTACACGAGCGCAAAATGGTCAATGGCGAATGTAAGAAGAAAAAAAGGATATACGCTTGCGAACCTTGTAAACATCTCCGTACGTTCCGCTGCCTATCCTCTGAATGAGCTCGTACTCATCCTGTGGATTCCTTCGGCTTATGTCACTGGACAACGCGTTCGCGTTCAAAGCCATTCTAAAACACGGATTCTTGCCGGCTTACCAGCCAACGAGCGTAATTAATATCTACAAAAGAAGATTAACCGTTAAAGTGTAAAAACACATTTGTTCGTCGGAGTGTCACTTCTCTCCAAGTGTCGCCATTGTTCACAACAGCTCTGAGGTTAGTTACAACTGGGCGAGCGGTTCTTGCGATACATCGATCAATCGATCTTGCATCTCGTAATGAAAATGTGTTGGAACTTGTTCTTTACTTTTTTTTTTCTTTCATTCATACCTTTCGTTGTTTCTCTTTCTCTTTCTTTCTTTTTTTCTTTTAAATCTTTGTTACAATAGTTTTCGTTTCTAAAATTTTTAGCGAGATAAGCTAATAACAGTCGCGGTTTAGGAAACTATATACACACATGCACACGGACACGCACATGTACTTCGACTACATTTTTTGAAATTACGAAAATTGAATTTGTTTGGAAATTGAATGGATTTTAGTTTTAATAGGACTAAAACAAATTTTTGAACTATGCAAGACTTTGAAAACACTGAATAATTTGGTATTATTTATTATGTTAGCTAGATTGGAAGATAATATCGGGAACATAGGTCAGAGATAAACGTTATCATGAACGATAGCAATAGATAACAGATCTAAACAATGCATTCCTTATTTATATATGAGGCACTAAAGTACTAAACTTTGATATCATTCAAGGCAAGATCAGAAATATATTTTAGGATTGTTCCCGCTGGAAATAAATGCTATCACGAGTAGATTATTTACATTCTTCGAGCGTGCACATATGATAGCTATGCATATAAGAGCATTCAGTATCAAGTCAGTTTAGTACTGAACGTCCAACGAAGATTAAATTGAATTTTTCTCTTTAGAAATACCAGCAACTGAATGATAACTCGACAAGTAACGTAGAACTGAATAAATAATGTAGAACCACGTCAGACGTAATGTATATCCTGATGTACATGCACGTACGTCCATTCATAATCATGAAGAACTTCCTTCAGAACACCGAAGGGAGTGCGTTTTCCCAAAGGGGGAAACTCCTTTTCACAAGAATCCGAAAACAATCTTGGCTAGTCAGAATACAATAACTCTTATGATGTTTCTAAGTTCCGTTCATCGTCATTAGCTTGCTATGTCTATCAACAGCTCGTTAGCGCAGTCATTAACTCGCGCTTCCATGAAAAGACGATTCACCGATTTTTCCAAACTGCTTTTACTTTTTATGGAACCATTCAATTTGCCAACCAACGTTATTCATCACTAAATAGTAACCTTGTTATTACATGCATATTACTCTGCAAACGAAAATCTGATTGGGCTCTGACGCGCACGCTGAGGATAAAAAGCCTCCGTCGGTAATTTATCATAATTGCATTGATGCGCATGAATATTCTTCAGAACTTATGAACCTAAAATGCAACGAATTATTAGAAAAATCTTGACTTATGAAATTACTTGTATTGTACCTGCGTAATCGTTGATGTATAATACTAAAGTTTTACAAGCAACAAGCTTGATAACGAAGCAACTGAAATTTTAGAAATTTGCAAAATTGTAAAGATTTTTGATCTGCAACTTGTAATCTTCCGATTCAGTGATGTTGTTAGTTGATAAATGATTGCGCAAAAGGTCCCTGGTAATTAAATTGCATTTAGCGTGGACTGGATCCTTGTAATGACTCGTAAGCAGCTTTCTCTTGTACAACTTCGTAGAGACAAGTTCGGGGGATCGGGTTGGAAATTGGAGGGGGTGCGGTGGCGTGGTTTCTCCCTGGCTAAGCACATAATAAAAAGGTATATAGAACAAATGGGCGGCTAAACTCGCCGTAGCATGGCATAATGATAACACGCTCGAATAATAAGGATAGCCAACAGAGGAGACAGGGTTGGATACGCACGCGTGGGCCTGCGTTCGGGGCCCGTCTTCCGCTTCCACTCCGGTGAACGTTCTGGCTTTAACTCCGGCTCAGTTCCACTACGTGCCTCTAGCATTGTACTCCGACGTCCTAGATACACTCGGTTTTACGTCCACCGGGCTGTTTTCTTTTCTTCATTCTCAGCCATCTCAGCTGCTTCCTGCACGTGATCCGCCTATCCTCGTCAAATTACAATACTCAAACAACAATTAATACCTAGGTTCAACAACGTTTGAAAGAAGAAAATTGTGCGCTGCGAAAGAGAGTTTAATCTAGCGAGGAGTTTCGTTCCCTGAATTTCTTGGTTCCAAATTCGAACAGGTGGTGTTTGATAGTAACATTCCTCACGTTTCTAAAAATCAATAACACGAAGCAATAATATAAAAGTTTTAACAAGTTGGACGAGAATAAATTTAGAGCGAGGCTCTTCGGTTCGTAAAACTTACCGTGATAGATAAAATTATCATTGTTGAACAAGACGCGGTGGAATTTAATTTTTCCGCTACGAACGACAACGAAAGTGACGGAGAATATAACGTGCTGATGTTTTCATCCGTAACGTAACTTTTTAACCGGGACCGTTCTGTTTGTTGAAGATTAGAAAGTTTGCCTTGCCCGGATAAGTCCTGAAATCGACGTTTCTGTCGTTTGTGAGCTGAGAAAAGAGAAAAGGGAGGTAAAAAACGTTCGAATCTCACAAGGGATGTGAGCATGCTTCGACCAACCACCGACGATGGCGCTGCAGGATCTCCGTTGTCACGGAGTCTCTTTCGAATTTCACAACAGCTCACTTCGTCCTATGTTCTTCGACGGTGAGATCCCCGATGTTGATTGATAACTATAAACGTTAACATTATCCCTGAAACTATAAGTGAAAAATCTGTCTCGTTAACTCAAACCGAATGTGTCGACGTTTTAATTTCACACAAGTGCCGGAAATATTGTATTGAATCGTATTGTACTGAATGTGTTTTAAATCGAACCTTTTACATCGAAGTGCTTGTAGTGTTTGTAACTCGGTGAGAAATATTGTACTTGTAAGAAGAAAAATATACGTACAGAACATATATTCCATTAAAGAGAACAAATGAATTCACAACTCAAACGCACCGTTACGGAAGAAATTGCAAAAATGATGGCGCTGGTCTCGATGGATCAATGATCGATTATTTTGTTCTGAGGCAATATCGATTCGACGAACAGCTCGTCCCGACAGGATTGATATCGATAACAGGAACAAGGAGAATTATCGATAATAATCAAATCGGTCGGTGCAGCCATCTTAGAAACGATCACGTGAATAAAATAAACAAACATACAGAAATTTTAATAACCTTAATAACAAAAACGTACAACGAAAAAGGAGATCACAGAGATTTATTTAATCTTGCAAATTTAATTTACAACTTCTCATGATGAAGTCCACTTATTTCCAAAGCATCGTTGCGATCGTATTTTCAATCGTCGTTCGAATCACTGGCGAGCAAAGATTCGCGGAGACGCCAGCGCTGTATCAAGAAGTGTCGTCCGGTGACGACGTGCAACTGAGGTGCAGGGTGCAGGACAAACGTGGCCAGTGCATCTGGCAAAAGGATCGAAAGCCAGTGGGAATGCATCCGGATAAATACGAATGGGCCAGCGGACGCGGCAGTGATTGCACTCTCCTTATCAGGAGAGCCTCCCTTGACTTCGATGACGGTTACTGGGAATGTCAAGTCACTTCTGGCGACTTCACGCGGCAGGATGCACTCACTTCCTTGCCATCTCGACTTTTAGTTAGAGGTAAGGTGGAAAATTCGTCGATTGAAGATTCACGAACTATGATTTTCAGGGTGAACTGAAGGCGATATATCGATAGTTAGCAATAGTTTGGTTAATCAATGTAAGAAGAAATTAATTCAATGAATTGACATAAGACTAATATTCGATTAATATTATTATTTATTATAATATTTATAATATTATTTATAATATTTATAATATTATTTATAATATTATTATATTATATATAATATTCTTATTATATTAATATCATTCGAGTATCATAATTAATATTGTAAATTCTTAATAATCCTCTGGGAGAAATTGCGGTTTTTATGAGCCATTTATGAAGAGGTTTGTTTATATGTCTTGTAACTTGTAAGTTGTAAGTTCTAAATATTCGGTTGAGTATTCTTAGATGCAATTTTTTTTTTTTTTTTTTTTTTTTGTATAAAACACCATCTGTTACTTGAGAAAATGGATCTTTAAAGTCTCACAGAATATTTTCTTTCTGTCTTTTTTTTCTTGTATAGTCACTGTTTGATACCATTAATACTTTTAGTTAGAGGTAAGATGGAAAATTCGATGATTGAAGATTCACGGACTATGATTTTCAGGGTGAACTGAAGGCGATATTCGTCAGCAATAGTTTGGTTAATCAATGTAAGAAGACGTGAAATTAATTCAATGAATTGACATAAGACTAATATTCGATTAATGTTATTATTTATTATTTATATTATATATAATATTCTTAATATATTAATATATTAATATTATTCGAATATCATAATTAATATTGTAAATTCTTAATAATCCTCTGGGATTAAATTGCGGTTTTTATGAGCCATTTATGAAGAGGTTTGTTTATATGTCTTGTAACTTATAAATTGTAAGTTCTAAATATTTGGTTGAGTAATCTTAGATGCAATTTTTTTTTTTTTTTTTGTACAAAACACCATCTGTTACCTGAGAAAATGGATATCTAAAGTCTCACAGAATATTTTCTTTCTGTCTTTTTTTTCCTGTATAGTCACTGTTTGATCCCACATAAATAACAAGTTTTACGCTCTTGAAAATCTTCACTCCACCACTTCACCGCCAACCGAATTTCCGTAACCTGCGCCAGGCCGAGAATTTTTTCACCCACTTGAGAAAGAGCGGAACTTTGATACCAGGCTGTATCTGTGTGTCTTGAGATACCCAAAGTAAATATGGGTAACAGATTGCCTGGTTTTTCGAGGATCTATCTCGTGGAAGAGGAACACTCGAACTTGATCAACCCAGTAATCCAATTTATCTTTCCTGAAACACGGTCAGAGTTGCCGCTTGGAATGGATCGTACATTAATGTAACGTGTCTAATTGTAAGTCGCAATTAAGAAATCAACAGCGGCTACGTAATTGATCAGCGCGCACAGCGCTCCACGAAACGTTAAATCGCTAAACAAGTGTGTAGACTTAGGTTTAACGGAACGTTGCGTTTTTTTACGTCACCCCCTGTAGAACAGATATCGCTCTCCACGGCGTGAATGATCCTCGACGATCCGTGTGTACAAGCGGTGTAATCAGATTCTGACGCCTCCTCAATGGAACGGTGCAGATTTCGGCGGCGTAATTTCAAATTCGCTGAAACGCGGGCAACGCGACATGATGCAACGCGAGCCAACACACACACAACGTTCTGTTCCACTTTCCTCTTCGCCGCCTGGATTTTTGCAACAGTTGCCTCGACCAAAATTTCCTGCCGAAATTGAACTTCCGTGGCTGTATATATAATCTCTGCCTAAATTCCATTTCTTCAGCTGTATTCGCAAAGAAGCATAAATTATCATAAACATCCGCAGTCACAAAGGATATAGTTCCTTTTTGTACGGTGTATCGACATGAAGGGGAAAGTAAGATGAAAGCGTGGATAATTTTGTTTAATTGCAATTATGGACGAGAGGGAAGAAATAGAAAGTTTCTCTTTTATCTCTGTCGTTATTGAACGTCAAATGAATTTCAGTGAAACCCCGGAAGCCACGGCTGGAATACGGAGGGACGATTTTAAACTCGGCGCTGACCCTAAGGGAGGGTCACGAAGCTACCATTTCCTGCGTGTCGAGATATGGAAACCCACCGGCCCTTATCAAATGGTAAGTACCGAAAGGATGAACTTAATTCAATCTTGCATAATCATTGCTAGACCAGGGATTCTTATGCATTAGAGATTGAAGAGATTAAATTAATAAATTAACGTACTTACAGTCAGTTGTACATACATGGTAATATGTATGGGGTAGCCACTGAAAAACTGAAGGGTTTGAAAGAGTCATAACTTGCTCATTTTCAGTCTTTTATATTTCCTTTTCTTGTAGGTTACAGAAAAAGAAAAAAAAAAAAAATACTGAAAAAAGTCCATATAATTATGTTTCCAAATAAAATAATAAAAAAAATTAAGAAAACATGTGATTGTAAAAAATTAAGAAAACATGTGATATTTTTGTTTTATATATCATTCAGTCTTTCAGTGACCACTCTATATAAAATAAATTTGTATAAATCTCTTCTTTTGGAAGAACTTCAGCCTCGCGATTAATAATATTGGTCGAAATTGTGAAACACGAAAATATGTTCTTTTCAATTTAATTTTTTTTTTTGGTCCTTGCGCTGCACTCCGTTCCAATTGTACGCAGCAACGAAACATTTGCGCAACGGTGCTGACATATTCCTATTGTTTTTGCAACGACTTTCATTTGAATGTGTGCTAACTGTAACTGAAATCACGTTGCTGCTTCTCTCAAATGTAAATAAAAATCGTCGCACAAAACTCTAAACGACAGAAATTGTCAATTCGCAAAAAAGAAAATGAACGTGATTCTGTTTCATCTATTTGGGACATTTCAATTGACATTGGTAAAAACAATTCTGTAAAAAGTTTCCTCGTTGTTATTATTAACTAGACTAGTATCACTGACGTATACTTTGTCTTCGCAGATTCTCTAGTCTCGTGAAAACAGTATTCTGCCAAGAGATAAAAAGGAAAAGAAAAAAAAAAAAAGAACGCGATTCGCAGAGGCTCTAGCCGAGGCAAGAAGCCATAACGCGGTGTTTATGCAGCGGAGAGGTTAGCCAGCAGCGTCTTTTTCCATGTCATGGTCTAGCGACCAGCTAGCCACACCTCATCTAAATTCTTATAACATAAAACTTCACTTCTCCGCCGATCATCGCGTTCGCATGAGCGGCGTTACAATTTCCACGATCGCCTGGCAGCCGTGAAACGCACGTGTTACAGGATGGAGAATTTTTTCACAAATAACAAATCGTCGTAACTGCGAATTGAAAATCTCCGCTTTCATTCTGTGTCTTCGCAGCGAGATTGTAACAGAAATTATGATCTGTAGTTGGTAGATTCACGATTTAACGTTCGTAAAACTAGATCTAAAAAACGTTGTGTGACTTCTAGATTTAAAGATAGTTAATTAATTATATTTAGATGCTTGAGATTTGTCACATCATGTCTGTAAAAACAAAGAATATTTCCTGATGACGAGGATTGCGAATCTCATCGTCACAGGTCCTCTATCGGCTAGTTAGAAAGCGCGAACGATTTGGATGGACGAGGAAGTTGTACGAGCGGTGGGCAGGTTTCACTGGTAATTGTCCGTGAATCAGATTCGATTCGTCTGATTTTTCAAGCAATTCAGTCCGCGTTTCTTCTTTTTTTCTCAATAGGAGAAAAGAATGATTTCTCTCTTCGCTGAAAAACATTTCGTAAAGCAAGAAATATCTCAAAGACAGAAAATCGTTTAGCTAGTAAAAAGTTTCCATTCTGATTAAATTTTCGCTCGAGACAATTTATGGTCTTCGCGCGTCACGGCTCATTGCATATTGCCTTTCTGTATTTCTCTGACTGGCATCAGCCTGGCCGCTCGTAGGGAACAATGAATTTCACTCACGTATGCATGATTTTGTTTTCTGCGCGGAAACGAATCGAACGTAGAGAGCGAAGAGAGCCAGAACAGTTCCTAACTTCACACTTGGAACTTGCGTTCTTCTTACAGGCTGTCTAAATAGTTCGTCGTCCCTCAGATTTCTTTCATTTGCTCTCCTGTCTCTTCTTTCGTGCTCCGTTCCGCCGAGGATTCAGCAGTAAGCGCAATTATGCAGATTGCGGCCGTAGAAGCGGAGAAACTGGCCGCCGGGCATAGCCGCCCCGTGAATCATACTAGAAAGAGTGTAAACTTATAAACCTTGAATATCGGTATTCGTGGGAAATTGCTAAACCGCTTTGCGGAAACCTGGCTGTAGCAGCTGTTGCGATTAGAACATGCGGCGAAGACTATTTATCACTTGTAACTGTAGAAATTTACTGCTAGAAACTTCAGAGAATTTTTCTTTCTTTTTTTTTTTTTTTTTTCTTTTTTGATACATCAAAATACAAGCTGAGTTCCAGTTATATCACTATGAATGTATCAATTCATTCATGAGAACATCCTTGACTCACTTTCAGAACGTCTTGAATCTTGGCAGTTAATCTATGAAAATGAGAAACAATCGTTATTAATCGATCTTTGGCATTTGTTTCTGTTCAATGTTAAAATTAAATTTAATTATTTCACATTAATTTTGAATAAAAAAATTTACTGTTTGTTATAAAAGATACATTTTTTTTACACAGGTACATAGGAGGAGACGAAGTAGAACCACTGAGAGAGCAGACAAATGCGACAGAAGTGGATAGTCCAAAGACCTGGGCAGCCCACAGCCTCCTTCGGGTCCGTGGACAAAGGGAGAACCATGGTCTGCCGATTCGATGTATCACGATGCATCCATCCAGCATCGTTCCAGTCTCTGCGGAAACACGACTGGATGTACATTGTATGTATATACCGTGTACTTTTGTACAACTGGCTATAGACAGGTTTCTATCGACGCAGAATGGAAACAATCGTATTTTGCAATTCACGCTGCAATTCACTTTTGTCCACCAGACGATAATGTTTCCTTGCACATAAAATAGAAATCTAGCGTCGAACGGAGGGCTCGAGTTTCCAACGAACAGACTTGGAGAAACGATTCAATTTCTAATTCTTCTCGGCGAGTCTCTACTATTCGTTTCAATGTTTCAACGTGGAATCTTCGAAGATTGATCTCTAAGAGTCATTTGTACATTGAATTCCCTAAAAATAGAATTGCCTAAACACTGGAAAGTAATAATGTCGTTGTCAGAAGATTTCGATTTTCCTCTGAATGTTGTCTAAAATTCTTAAATGATGGTAACTTCGACCACGTTGCTGAATTATGTGTCGAATTTCAGATTCCCCGGAAGTGAGACTAGAGACGAAGCCCCGGCTGCTGGTGGCAGCTTTGGAAGATTCGGCCAGCTTTATGAGCCTGAAATGCTTCGCAGACGGCAATCCCAGCGGAACGATCAAGTGGTTCAAGGATTCAGCTCCCATCGTGGTAACGAGCAACGTGGTGGCGTTGATGCTAAACAGAACGCAGCAGAACGGCACGATGACCGGCTCCGAGCTGAGATTCGAGCCGGTCAAAAGAAACGACGTTGGTCTCTATTCTTGCAAGGCGGTCAACGCTATCGGTGAAAGCACCGCAGCTAACTACAGACTAGACGTACAATGTTAGTTACCGACTTTTACCGTGATATCTATTTCCTTTTCCTTTTTTTTTTTCCTTTCTTTTTGTCCACCTCTCGTCCTCTTTTACAACAACCACCGTGATCAACGATGAGAGTACGTCAATTTGGCTACTTTCCTCGCCTAACTGTGCGCTACGCTTTATACACTAACCGCTCTTCAGACAGAGGAACGGTTGGATAGAATAATGGCAGTTGTGTGCTCATTGACATGAACGTCCATTTATTAGCGGCACAGTTACGGCTTGCTTTAAGCAATAGTTATTGGGTTTTCTCTTCTTTTATAAACTACACCGTAGCCTATTTTCGTCCGGAACGATTTTCTCTCTGATTCTTTTGATATTAACAATAGATCAATCAATGTTACAGCAAATGATTTTAGGATAATTCTAAATATCACAGGCGACCTATCTGTTCTTCAAGTGAATCTCTGAATCACCAAAGGGTAAAAGACTGTCTCTCGGTTTTCAGATGGCCCGAAATTAAAACCAGAAGACCCTACTCGCAACGACACCGTGCAAAAGTACGAGGAAACGACCCTGCTCGGCACAAGCTTGGAGCCCTTCGAGTGTACAGACTTCGAAGCAAATCCTCCAGCTCAATATCGTTGGGTGCACGTTCGCGGTGGCGTTACAGCGACCATCGAGAATCCGTTGCAGACGAAGGACGGTGGCAAACGCCTGCGTTTGGAGAACGTGATGTGGTCCGACGAGGGGGAATATCGATGCGTGGCGTTCAACGTGATCAACGGAGTGCGAAGAGAAATGCCCAGCGAGGCTCATTACGTGCTCCACGTAACCGGACCGCCTGAGATACAGGCGAGGCCTTCTTCTTCCGGTGGAAAGGGCATTTACGAGTCGTTGGGATGGGCTGGGGAACCGGAACACACATTGAAGTCTAGATTCTGCTCAAGACCGCCGCCCAGGCTCGTTGCTTGGCAATGGGGAAGTTCGCACATCAGATCTGGCGAGTATTGAAACAGCTTTATGAATTTGTCATTTCTTTTGGGAAGCTACTAGAAAACTAGCTGAAAGAATTCCTAAAGGACCACTCATCTTTTTACTCTGTGTTTTATACTTTAACTTTTGACTTTCATTTTTCTATCTAGGCGAGAGCATTCACCCGAAATATGAAGCACTGTCGTTGGAGCACATCAACGAGGACGATATGCCTACGAATTGTTACTGGGCAAAGCTGGTGATCAAGGATCTCCAAATCGAGGACGCTAGAATATACACCCTCTTGGTAGAAAGCGAAAAGGGCAGAGACTCCACCAACATCAAGTTGATCATTCGCGACCCAACGGAAATGAGAGTAATCGCCGCGGCTGCTGCAGTTGGCTTGCTGTTTCTTCTTCTTCTGATATCTATCGCCGTGTATTCAGGCTTGAGATTGAAGAACAGAAGATATCGCCGCGAAGAGGAGGAAGGTAGCATCGCTGCCGACGCGTTTTACAGCAATACACCTACGACAGATAGACAAAAGAACGGGAACTCGTCTCAGAGTAAAGGATACGCAAGGAAAACGAACTCGGAGGGCGGATTGGCTGTTACGTATGATTATGACCAGATAACAAAGCAGGTGCGCGCCATGAGTCCAGAAGCGCTGAAAGTCAGGCGAGCACCAGCTGTTCTTCAACCACCAACCATTGTGTGACTATTACTGTACGATGACTGACGGTGAATTGTTCTGTTATTGACCATATTGTACACTAAAAACCACTAAAAACAGGTCAACATTTTGTATACTATTTGCGACTGAAAAGTTTAGATTTTCTATGGTAATACTTAGGAAATTTTCGTTTATTTTTCTCGTAATGATGAGAATTATTTATTCATAAGTAATTTGATAATGTATGTTGATGTTGTCATAGATAAAATTGAATGTATGTGATAATTTCACTGCAAATGTTATCTCGAGTACTTAACTGATCAATTTTTAGAAATTTTGTTTTATTTGGGAATTAAATTGTTTGTTGTTACTATTACTGTTACATTTTAGATTGATTTTAAGCTTTGTAACTTTGTGTAGAAAGTAAAATACTTGGTTTGTAATACTGCTTGTGCAACACACAAATGCACTTTTGTATTAATGTACTAGAATTAGAGTTTTAGTATTTGCGTGCCTGATCTCGTTGAACATTGCTTGTAACATACTCGAAGTCTTACATCGATACATACTTTTGCGATATTTTTATGTAAAAAGTAATGTCTAATGATAAATATTTGTACATATTAGATTATTATATAAGGAAGGTATTGCATAATATAATAGGAAATATTTAACTAATTTCAAAGGTATTTCACGTGATAAATCTTGCACTATAAAATAACATATGTGTTCAGTGCAATAATATGCAGCGTTAATTTAATATCGTTAATTCCAAAGCGTATTATTAAGATGTTATAATAAATTTTGGGCCTTTTTCAAGTATAATCCATCAGTTTAAATTTCTCTTTTATTTATTTAATCTTTTCAAACTTTCGATCGCTGACATATTTTATAAAATAACACTGACAAGCCTACATAATAATACACAATTAATCTTTATGTAGCATTAAATACACTTTACACATTGTAAAAAAAAAAGGAAATGATATTTATAATCATTAATTTTCGAGAACGAATAATTTTCTTCATTTTTCAAAAAAAAAAAAGAAAAAAAAAAGGAAGAATATGTGTATTTTTATTTCTGATATTTTAATTATTTGATTTATGATCATTGGCTCCAAAGGGACGTTCTGAAATATATAATCATTTGCAACATATATATTACCGATATTTATAAAACTTAAATCTTATATTATTCATGGAACTATATGTTCCTCTCCCATATATTTCAACACTCCTCTTAAAGTCAGGTACACTTTAAATAAATTCATCGCGTTTAAGACGTTATTCTAGTCATAGTTCTTCCCCTTGTAGCTTTACGGTGCATTAAAAAAAGAAAAAAAAAAAAAAGAAAAAGAAAAAAAGATATCCACGGACCAATTTAACGACCGTAATAACTATGACAAATTTCCACAATAAAATTTATATGTTGCATAGATGGAGGCACGATCTTATCTATAACAATAATCCCTCGAAAATTATGTTCAACAGTTGCTTTTCTTTCTTTTCTTCGTACTTTTCAATCCCTGTGACACATCAGGCATATTTGCACATTTCAGCACAAGTGAAAGCTATAATAATAAAAGAAATGCAAGTGTTCTCCATATATGTATATTTCATAAATTCTATATCGACTGTAACATTTGAGTTGAACATGCCACAGAACTTCTCAGAAGTCATCGTTATGTATAACTTTCGACAGTAAGAATTCACTGATACATTGCCTTCAAATTAAATCAAATTGCAATTTCATAAACTATTTGAATCAATAGCGTTCTCGTTTATACTGCGGTCTGTATATATAGCTTTTTCTTTTTTTTTTTTTTTTTTTATACATGATCAACTCAACGTGTTATTAAATAACGTGAACGATAAAGTTTTATTTTTGTATAGTACATAAAATATATATAATTTACAGGAATCGTTTTGTCTATCATGCTACAAAAATAGCATGTATATGTGTCTTTTCTGACTCGAAGGAGCTTAATCTTGTCTTTGTTCCATGAAAACTTGTACGCTTGTTACTGACATATTCCGTAAGCATAAATATCGTCGTCGACATGGTTACGACTGAGGTTTTTTGCGCCTGCCAAACAGGTTACTTAAAACAGAGCTTCGTTTGTAATCGCGGTCCTTGCGATTACTACCAACGCTGTGTTCACTTTCTGACCCACTTTCGCTAGCTCTTCTACCGTCCACGTTCGTCAACGATTGAAGGTTTTGTGGAACTGCCGGAGGAGGCACGTACGACGGCGGTAAAGAAACTGGCCTACCTGTGAAGGTTGAGTTATTCTGCTGCATACCCTATAACAGACAAAAAAACGTATTGATATCGTAAATCTTCTTCTAGTCCTATTAACTGAACAAAAGAGATAAATGAATAATGATAGATTAATAGTATTTTTGTAAAGATCTAACTATGTAATTTCAATTGGTAAATACATTTGAGTTTCTTGCGTATGTTCTTTCATTGAGAAGCCAACAACGCTCCTTTCACGTTTATTCTTTCAATTTATTATAATTACCTCTCTGGATCTTGCACTTCCATAAGTAACAGAGACATTCCCATAAGCTGTAATAGAAAATGATATTTATTACTTCTTTTTTCAAAATGGCTTTCTCGGTAGCTTTCATAGCAATTATTGATTTATCAAGAAATTTTTATTTTTAATACACATTGTTAGGACACTTTAGGACAGAAATTACACAATTGGAAGGTTGAACAAAACGATTTGCTGATAAACAATTAACTAACCAGGATCATGAGGAACATTCCACTGAGCTATTCTGGTTGGTGGGGGGGCACTTGATGGCAAGGGAGGTGCTAACTCTACAAAATAACGACATACAATGAAAACAAGGGATTTTCTACGTGTACGCAAATAGAATTGAGAAGATTTCTCAAAGTACCTTGGTGCGGAGTACTAAGATCCACGCTGCTCTGCCTATGCCAAGTTGTATTGGATGGATACTGACTGGAACCATTGTGATTCAAAGTTGCGCTACGCTGTTGGTAAAAGGTGGATCTTGTTTGTACCTGATCCATGTCTGCAAAACCAGAAAAGCATCATGTTCATAAAATCAGTATCTTACAATTCTTCTAAATTAATGAATTCAAAGAAAATTTATTCAGTTACTATACCATCGCGTCTGTATTGCGGGATGGCTTCTGAACTAGGTGATCGCATTGGAATAGGAGGCGGTGCTCCTCTCGGAGGAATGGGCGGCTTGTCTCCAGAATTTGGTTGATACTGTTCCCTCTGACTAGCCAGTTGCTCTTGTTGTATGAGCTGCTGCTGCTGCTGCTGCGCCATTAATTGTTGCTGTCTGTGCATCTGCAGAAACTCCGTTTGCGTTTGAGGCGAAGCCATGAAATCGGTGTTGTTCTGCGAGTCGCGTTTCTGTTGATTTTGCCTGTGCATTTGCAGGAATTCGATCTGCACGTTGCTCCCGGAGTGTTGGTTCGACAGGTCGCGTCTGATCACGGAATTCTTTCGTTCCAGTTCGGGAGTCGACGCGTGACTGCTACTGGTTGAAGCGTTGTCGTCGCCGTGGTCCCCAGGCACATTCTGCAATCTCTCCAGGCTTTCCTTCTGCGACTCGTCGTAGCTCAACAACTGCATGCTCGGAGGTAGCTTGGCGTGGAACGATATCTTGTTCACCCAGTCCTCCATTTCCTGTTGATTCGGTGCCAGGAACAGAAACTCCGACCCGTCTGTGCATTTCAGTCTGAACACGTTCTTCTTCTTGGTGTAGTCATCCGCTTTCTCGCATATAGCGTTGAAGATGGTGATGGGAGCGGTGGCTGCTTTGCTCAGTGAGAAATCCTCCATGTCCTTGAAGAAACACAGAAGCTGGCCGCACAATACCGTGTAATATTGCTTCCAGGAACGCACCGCCGCCTTCTTGCCAGCGCTCTGAAGTTCGTGTTTCCTCTCCAACAGACCCTGAATCTCAACCGGTGGAAGGGCGTCCATGTTCTCCATCCTCTGAAGCTTCCTGAAGCTCTGAGTTCTCCTCCTGGTCGTGAAGCTCGGCGTTCTTTTCGGTTTCTTCGTGTCCACCTTCATGCTCTCTGCCCTTTTAATGTCGGGCGTCGTTCTTTTCAATTTTTCACCAAACACGTGGGATATCCCATGGGGTTTCTGCATCGGTGTTGAATCCAAGCCTGAGTCAGTCGTAGTAGCAGTCTTCAAAGGTGGTAGTTTGTTGATACACTCGTGTTCGTCGGTCGTTCCGTTGACCTCGTCGTGCATGGTACGATGCGGACTATCCAGCAGTCTTCTTCGCTCTTCCTCGCGTTTCCTCTCCTCCGTTATCCTCTGTACCTCCTTGCGTTTCCGTTCCTCCAGGCGAGCACGCTCTATTCTTTCCTTTTCAGCCTGTCTAGCGGCCATTTCCACTTCCTGCTGCCTCTGGAACGCTTTCTCCAACATGGTTATACGCCTGAGCGCGTTGAACCTCTCCTCCTGCGCCTCGATGGTCTTCTCGAAGTCCTCGTGCTTTCTTATGAGCTCTTCCACCTGCGGGATACTCTCCCCTAATTTTCCATCGTTCAACATCGGCTCCCTGCTCACTATCCAGTTCTCCAATGTCTCCGCCTCGCGTTTGAACAGCTGTGTATCCAGATTCTGCTCGTAGATACGTCTTCTCTGCTCCCAGGTGTCTTTTAGGAATTGTTGCCTATGCTGCAGGACAGATATCTTATCCTCTATTTCCTTTGCCAAGAAGTGACCACCCTCTATCAGTTCCTGGCCGGTTCTGTAGAACTTGTCGAAGGCTTCGTTGCGCGTTTCAATCTCTGTCTTGTACTCGTTGTGCCTCAGTATCAAGGCCTCGGCGCCGGGAACGTCGCGGGCCAATTCAGGGGCGGTGACTTTCGCCACCATTTCGTTTATCCAAGACATCAGATCTCTGTACTCGCCCAGGTACGCCTGCAGTTGCTCCGCCTGAGACAGCTTGCTCCTTCTCTGAGCTGCTTTCTCCAGTAGCTCGTTCCAGGCTGCCTCAGCTTCCTGGTGCTTCACCTCTATGTGCGAACGAGCATCCGGGAACAGTTCGATCAGCCTCGACGCCTCGACCATTAGCTGTTCAACCTGTTCTTTCACAGCGCCCAGGTCCGTTTCAAACCCTTGGTGCTTTCTCACCAAGGCTTGAATCGTTTCCAGATCTTGGCCGTAACCGTCAGAGCTGAGGGCAGTTTCCTTCTCCTGGATCCAAGAGATAGTTTCATCCGCAGTTCTGTCGAACATGTGCACCTGTTTCGCGCCAGCTAATGCGTCCTGCCGCGCGTGCGCCAGCTCCTTCAGATCTTCCCACTGTTGCTTGGTCTCCTCGATTTTCATTAATATTTTACCCTTCTCCGGATTATTCTCCTCTATTAGTTTCTGCCCTTCGTCTAGCACCGCTGACACCCGACCTTCGCTGGTCGTCAAGGCAGCCAAGAAGTTGTCGAATATCTGAATGAGAAGCTCCACGTGCTCCACGTCGCGGCCATAATCCTCCGACGCAGCGACGGTTGTCTGATCTCCGATCCACTCGATGACCTCGTCCGCTTTCCTGACAAACTTGAACAATTTCTCGCTCTCGCGCAATCGCTGGAAACGGTACTCCTTCAGTCTTTGCAACTCCTTGAACTTCTGCTCGATTTCCAACTGTTTCTGCATGATGTTCTTACTGTCAAAGTGATGCCGGTCGATCAATCCGTGCGAGAGTTTCTTCAAGTTCCCGATAGTGTTCTCGAAGCCGATCAAGTCCCGCTCTATCTCCTCCAGTTTCTTCAACAACGACTGAACGGAATCTTCGTCCTTTCCGTAATCGGTAGCAGTCAACTGCGGATGTTTCTCCTTTATCCACTGTTCGGCTTCTGCCGCTTCGGCGTAGAACATTTGCGACTCAACAGCGTCGAGCAGACGTAGTTTCCTGACGCTGGCCAGGTCTCTGAGATGCGACAGTTTGTCCTGCAACTCCTGCGACAATTTCTCAATCTTCTCCGAAGCGAAATGGCCGCTTCTCACCATAACCGTGGCTCTGCTGACTAGAGACGCGACCACAGGTTCCCTGGAAATTAACTCCGCCTCCAAGGCGTGATGCTTCTTCTGCAATCGTTGCACGGTGGTCAGAGAGCTTCCCAGATCGTTGCTCGCGGCCAGTGGTTCCTTCTCAGACAACCAATGCATCTCGTCTTCAACGTCCCTCGTAAATTGATGCAACAATTTGGCGTCTTCCAAATTATCCCTTCTTATCTGCATCGGTTCTTGCAGGCTGTGGTATCTGTTTATCGTGACTGCTGCTCTCTCCTGTATCTCGTCGCACATGAAGTGATTCGATTTCTGAAAACTGGCCGCTGTTTCCTTGATCGACTCGCAGGCCTCGTTGTGGCCCAGAACGTCGTTCTCCAAGTTCGTGTGTCTTTTCAACAAGTTGGCCACGCTAGACAAGTCTTTTCCGTGATCCTCCGATTGCAATTGGGTTTCTACCTCGTCCATCCACGTCTCGAATTCGTCCAAAGTCCGTCCAAACAGCAGAGCTTGGTAAGCGTCGTTCAATCTGTTCTTCTTCAGTTCGCTGGTTTCTTGGAGCAAACGCCACTCTGCCTCCAAATCGTCCAAACGTTCTTGGATGCTCTTCGAGGCGTAATGGCTCTCCTCGATCAATGATTCACCTGATAAAAAGATTAGAATTAAATTTTGCAGGATTTGCCAATTTGAGAATGTAACAAATTATTATGAATTAATTTACCTTCACCGACTACCGCAGCTACTCTCCCCTTGTTCGCCATCAATTCACTTTCGAATGCAGCGTGCTTCTGTATCTTGCTCTGCAAGTTGGACGAATCTCTGTAGTTCTCGTCACCGGCCACCTGTTGCTTCTGATGGAGCCAGCCTTCGACTTCGTATATGTTTCTAAGGAACTGATGCAGGTGATGGCTTTCCAACAGTTTCTTCCTTCTTGCTCTCGCGCTGTTTTGCAGTTTGTCCCTTCTGGCGCAAACAGATGCCAGTCGATGCTTGATAACGTTTGCGTCCGCATGTTCCTTGGACAAAATTTCGTTCGCGAATTTCTCCAACTCGTCGATACGACCTAATTGAGAGACAAGCATTTTCTCAAACTCCTCGTGTTTACGTAACAACGTCTCCACGCCGGACAAAGATTCCCCGAGATCGTCGTTGTTGAGGAATGCTTCCTTCGTTGCTAGCCAACTGTCTGCTTGATTAGCTTGCTCCTTGAACAATTGCAACTGATGCGCTTGCGTTAATTTTTGCCTCCTGGCCTCCCAAGCGTTGACCAATCCTTGCCGAAGCTCCTCCAGACGTTCCAAGTTGTCCTTCACATCTTCGTTGATAGCTAAAAGCTTCTGCCCGTGTTCCTTCAACGCTTTGAAGGTATCCTGCCTTCCATCGATCTCAGCTTTCCTTTCTTGATGGAGTTCCAACAGGGCTTCAGCCTCGGATATCGTTGCCGGCGGCTCGGACTCGTCCATACGTTTAATCGTATCAGCTACCCAAAGTTCCAACTCGTGTAAATCGGCCTGGAATTTGTGCAGAGTATAAGCTTGATTCAGGACCTCGCGACGATGCTGAGTAAACCGTTGCAAGTCGTCCCAGTTCGATTGTAATTCTGATAATATTCCATTTATTTGTGGAGCCTTGTCCGGGTACTTTAATGATAAATCTCTAGCTTCCGCTTTGTGCTCTTTCAATTTCCCTTCGATGGCGGTCATGTCTCGCTCCATTGCCTCTTGCTTCCTCTGCAGATGCTCGACAGCAGGCAGATCTTTGCCAACATCGGTAGTGTTCATGGCGACTGACTTCTCGATAACTCTTTGACTGGTGTCATCTATATCCCTGTTGAACAAATGAATCTCTAACGCTCCAGCTAGAGTTTCCCTGTAAGCGCTCAATGCTCCTTGCAAGCCTTTCCACTTGTTGTTGAAGTTGTCACGACGTTGTTGTATAGCTTTCGATTCGTTGTCCCTGCCTTGTTTAATCAACTTATCGGCCAGAGCGTTGATGCTCTTTATTCTGGAATCGTCCACCCTCATATCACTGTCTACGTCGTCGAGCTTTCTTTGAAGGCTTAAACAGTGTTCATAGTCCTTTCCAGTGTCTCCAGCTTGGACCATCATCTCTTTGTCTCTTATCCAGGCCTCGATCTTCTCCACTTGGTTGTTAAATTCGAGGATATCCTGAGCCTCCTCTAAACCTCTGCCACGGTTCCCAGACTCTAGTAACAATCTTCTCCAAGAAGCAGTAAGATGTTCCAGCTGTTGTCGAATTTCAGCGCTCGCTGGGTGCTTCTGTTGAAGCAATCTCTCTCCTTTGGTCTTGATTTCTTCGATTCTACTCTGATTTGCTGCCAATTCGGCTTGGAACGCCTGGTGTTTCTGCAGTTTTTTGATCTTGTCCTCCAAACTGGACACCTCACCTTTCGACGCCTCTGCCTCGAGTTTCTTTTGCTTCTCGCCGATCCAGGACTCAGCCTCCGCGACGTCCCTGACAAACTGAGCGTGTAGTAAACCAGCTTCTAATCTTTCTCGCCGTGCCTCGCAAAGGTTTCGAATTCTTGCACGTCTTTGTACAACTTCGCTCAACCGTTTGGCAACCGTAGGCGAATCAAAGTGATTCTGAGCTAGAAGCTTGTCACCGTGCTCTTGCAGAGCAGTCAGTTTCTCTTCCTGCGTGACCAGTAGCTTTTCAAATTCGTTGTGCTTCTTCACTTGGGCGTCCACCTCTTCGACGGAATCGCCAAAGTTGTCGCCGCTTAGCGCAGCTTCTTGGGTAGTTGACAGGTTGTCCAGTTGTTTAGCATCTCGCAGGAAGAAGTGCAAGTCTATCAGCTGGTCCAGATGTACTTTCTTGTGTTGCCAAGCGGTGTGTAATTTTTGCCTCTCGTCCAACAGCTGATTGCATTTTTCCTCGACCTCCAAAGCAGCGTAGTGGCCAGTCTGAACCATAGCCTCGCCCAAGTCGAGAACCGAGCTGAAGCTATCTTCTCTTGCTTCGATCTCCCCTTTCAGAGCCTCGTGCTCTGCCTTTAAGATCTGCGCGCTTGCTGCGTCCCTCACCTTGTCTTCGGTCGACATCGCGGCACGAAGTCCAGCTGCCCAATTCATCAAGTCCCTGACTTGGGTTAAAAATCGCTGCAGATCGCAACTCGCTTGCAACTGATCTCTTCTGTGAGCAGATCTCTCCTTCAACTCTTCCCACTGAGCGATGACAATCTTTTGTTGTTGATCAATGTGTACCGCATTATTTCCTGGATAGTGTGCTTGCAGCCTGGACGCGTCTTCGACCAAAACTTGAAGTTGCGCCTCCAAGGCGACCAGGTCGTTCTCGAAACCCTCGTGACGCCTGATTAATGCAAGCACGGAGTTTAGATCGCGCCCTAGGTCCTCTGGTAAAGCTGCCTCTTTCTCTTGTATGCGAGATAATGCTTCGGCCACATCTCGATGGAATCTATGGATCTCCCCGGCAGCTTGTAATCTCTGCTCACGGTTTCGAATGAGACCAAGAAGATGTTGCCAGGATTCCCTAATAAAATATGAAAAACAATCCTAACTTTATCATCTAGATAGTTTTAATCTTCTTTCACGAGAGAATTACAAAACATGCTATTGATATTTACAATTTACTATGCTACGGAATCCACCAACTTACATGATAAGAGCATGCTGTCTCTGCACTTGCTTTACAGGATCGTCATCGTCTTGTCTGCGTTAAATGTATGTACAAAAACAGTTAGTAACCCAACACCGACATAATCACACTCTTCAGTCTATTACCCATTTTCAAAATCATACTAAAAACTATATCAACTATTCACTACCAAATATATAGTGCTATTAAAATCAAAAGATAACATGCGTTTGGTGAAACGAAAAATTCCATGTAACGTACACAAAAATTTCTATGTACATAATTATCATACATCATTGAAATTAAGTATCAAATCTCACCGAAGTTGTTCCTGTCGTTTCTCAATATCCTGAATGTATGGACTCTCATTAGCAATTAATTTCCTGGCCAACTCCTCGCACTGGTTGAATCTTTCAGAGCCTGCCTCTATCCTGTGTTTAAAGTCGTTGAACTTAGCCTGCAAGATCAGTAAATGTTCGTAATCTTGGCCGTAGTCTTCAGATGCTGCCGCCTGTTCCTGTTCCTTGATCCACTGTTCTAATTCTCTGCTCTCTAAGAAATACTCGTGGCGATACATGCTTTCCATCAAGCGTTGTTGTCTCACTGTGGCTAGTCTCTGCAATGCTCTCATCTGTTGAGCAATAGCTTGTTGCTTATTTGCTATTGCTTTGCTATCGGGATGTTTTGCATTAATCATTGCGGCAGCAGTATGACCCATCTCTGTTACAATGCCATTGTAAGTGTCTAGTTCTAGCTCAACCGCCTAAAAGATTAAGCAAAAGCCAGTTATCTTATGAATTTTATGTTTTATAAATTAATGACGTAAGAGTTAACCTTGTGCTTCGTTAATAATTTTGTAGCGGCATCGCGATCTCTGCCATAATCGGTTGAACTGAGGACGTCGTTCTTTTCATTTAACCAGCTTTCAACTTCCCCTGCTTCGAAGAAGAATTCCTGCGCTTTTAGGGATAAGTCCAGAGCTTTGCTTCGCTCTCCGGCCTTCTCTTGCAAGTCTTTCCAAGCTTCGTCGAGGACATCGCATAGTTCTCGTATCTATACAAAAGTAAAATACTTTAGTATAATTTTAGCATAACTTTACAGTTAATTCTATTAAAAAATACATTGAGAAACATATTTTACGTGTATTTTTTTTTAATGAACGTATAAAAATAAATAAAATAAAACTTTGTTAATGTTTAAAAATGTAAAATAGTCTAAAATATAATGTAGAATAAAAGATAACATATCGTGTAAAAATATATATTTCAATTTTGAAATAAATCACGTAAGACAAGCACATGCATGCTGTAAAAATTTTCCTATTTTTTTATTTAAAATATATATATATATGTGTGTGTGTGTTTAAAAATTTTTAGTTCTTTTAAAAATTTTTAAAAAACCTTAATTAATTAAAGCGGTATTATTTCTTTTTTATTTTTACAGCTATTTGGCGAATCACATTGTTACTTTTCGAATAAAACAACAATACTCATGCATCTGTGCCGACCTTACCTCTGCAGACCCAATATTCTTGTAACAGTCCCAACTGTGCAAAAATTATAAACTTTTATTTCAGATCAGACCAAGTATTTCTCAAAGAACAATAGCAAGGGAAATATACAGATTTATTTCTCCCTAACAGCTAGTTTCAAGCAATTTTATTGCAAATATTATTACCTTCTTCTTCTCTGGATGTGCTTGATCAATCAAAGCTTGCCCCGAAGCTGCGGTTTTGTCTATCATTGGCTGATGGCCAGCGATTTCTGCTTCCAACTTCTTGTGTTTCTTGTGCAGTGTTTGAGCCTGATGCAGATTTTGTCCGAGTGTTGTCGACGATGCTTGAGGAAGATGATCCTTTATCCATTGTAACTCAGCATCTAATTCAAAACCAAACTTGTGGAATCGTAAACTCTCTTCCAGTGCTTCTCGTCTTTTCTTAGCTGGTTCTTTCAAGCTACGGAACCTGCACAAAAATAAAAATCAAATTTTTAGTATTCAATAATTAAAATTTAAAATTTTTGTATCGTTTACAAAATGTTTACAAAACATTGCGTACTTTCTTTGCGTGGCTTGACTGGTTTTCAATATATTCACAGCATCGAAGTGCCCTTCATGAGCCATTTCTTCACCCATAGCAACTAGATCATCTACTTTCTGTTCCCATTGACACATGTCACTCTCGAGCGTTTGATGTTTCTTCAACAACTCCTTGCAGCTTCTAAGATCCGTTCCCACTTGTTTACTTTGCAAGCAGTTCTCTATTTCCTCTAGTTTCAATCTGGCATCCTCCATCGTTCTATTGTAACCGTGTTGAGAAGCAGCTTGCCTTAATCTGCGACCCTTTTCCAAAGACAAAGCCACCAGTTGATCCCACTGGTCATTCAACTCTTTCAATGTTTTCCCCACGTCTTCCGATCTGTAGTTCTCCTCAGATATCAAAGCTTTTCCAGCTTTGTTCACCGCTCTCAATTGTCCCTCGTTAGCTCTCAATTCTCTTTCAAATGCTTCGTGCTTCTGTAATTTCCGTTCAAGGTTGTTTAAATCTCGATAACTCTCATCGGACGCCGTCTTCATTTTGTCGCCCAGCCAGTCTCGCAGGTCATCAACTTCCGCAGAAAATTGCTGATAATGTTCCGAAGCTTTCAAAGCTGCACGACGACGCTGAGCAGCATCTTTCACTTGGTTCCTTCGAGCCAAGACTTGATTCCTTCTGTCATTAATGTAGTCTTTCTCATAGTGATTTTGAGCGATCAACTTGTCCGCGGTAT
Organism: Frieseomelitta varia; assembly: GCF_011392965.1. NCBI lineage: Eukaryota > Metazoa > Arthropoda > Insecta > Hymenoptera > Apidae > Frieseomelitta > Frieseomelitta varia. Next base: position 17,502 of record NW_025110023.1, on the reverse strand, counting down.
CGCTGAACGCTTTCAGTCTGTCGTCCTGCGCGTGGAGAGTGTTCTCAAACTTTTCGTGCTGTTTCAGTAAGGCTTCAACGTCATCCAAGGACTCCCCTAGATCAGTAAATTCTAGGAACGCCTCATGAGAGCTGGTAGTAGCTTCAATTTGATCAGCTTCGCGATTAAACTGCTGCAGCTCCAAACATTGTTGCAGCCAGGCTTCCTTCGCCATCCAATCTGACGTTACAGCCTGGTACAAGCCGTGCAATTTATCCAAGCGTTCACTAACATCCACCAGGGTTGGATTACGATGTAACAATTGATTTCCAAGTTCCTCGACCTCGCGAAATCTGAGAAAAAATGAAGATTTTGTTATACTGTTTCGATTAATTTAAAAAATTCAAACGTTCGAATACAACTTACTCGTCCTCGCGTGTTCGTATATCTTCTCCAAGTTCCATGTGCTGCTTTCTGAGTTGTTCAGCTGTGGCAACGTCTCTAACAGGTTCCTCGGCCTTCATCGTCTCTTGCATATCCGTAGCCCAGTTAATCAAATTCTTCGAACTGTTCATGAAGATTTGTTGACCCACCGCATCTTCCAATCTGGATCTGCGTTCCTTAGCCTTCGTTTGGACTTTATTCCAGAGTTCTTTGATTTCGTTTTGCCTGGCGTTCACGTTGTTCAATTCATGCGGGTAAGAGCTCTTCACGCTGTTCGCTAGCAAGTTGACCTTTCGTACTTTCTCTTCGACCGGCGCCAGCTCCCTCTCCAGGTGTTGGTGTCTCCTTTGCAGAGCCTGGACTGTTTTCAGGTCTGGTCCAAGTTCTGCCGTGTCCAACTGAGTAATTTTTTCTAACATCCAGTCGTGAGCCTCGTCGCAAGTTCTGTTAAACAACTCCACGCTAGAAGCTCCTTCCAAACTTTTTTCCTTCTGAGCCTTTAACCTGTTCAAGTGGTCCCAAAGCTGATGGATGTGCCTCTGTCTGGCCTTGACTTTATCCAACTGGCTATGCCCTTGTCTGACGAACTCATCGACCGCGGCATCTATGGCCTCTACTCGTTTTCCTGACGCCGAGAGATCCGTCAGGAACTTCTCGTACTTTCTTCTGGCAGTCTCTACGTTATCTCGCGTGTCGTCAGCTCTTAGCATCTTTTCTTTATCCTTGATCCACTTTTCAAAATCATCGCATTCGCGATAGAAGCCGTAAAGTCTTATAGCATCCTCTAACAAAGCATGTCGTTTCAACGCCAATTCCTGGAGCTCGCTGTAAGTTTCATTGATCTTCTTCAGCCTTTTCTCAACGCTATCTCCATCGGATACAGCCTTTCTTTTAACTGGTTTCACCGTTGATTTTATAGACTTCACTCTTCTGACCGGGACCAATTGCTTGACCATCTTCGTTTTCTTCACTCTTTGTGTAACCCTAACTTTCTCTGGTCTTCTAACCTGAACCTGTATCACCTTGGGCTCTAATTCACGGACGTAGTTCGCCGGCACGAATCCATCGGTGCCATCTGCTTTCCGGACGCTCCACCAGTCAGGATTCGTCTTGTTTAATAAAAACATCACCTCACCCTTTACCATTTGCATACCCTGACCGCTGAATGGATACAAGCTCTTCACTTGGGGTACCAATCTGTCTTCAAGAATCGTTCGTGGTTCTAATCTTTCCACCACTTCGTCCACCCACTCGTCCTGAGGAACTAATCTAATCTCTTTGCCTGGAAAAAAAAAAAAAAAGAAAAAGACATTTTCCTTTTGAATTAATTCTTTTATAGGAAGAAGAATTAACGAGAACTTGAACTTACTCCATTCTTCTTGTTCCAATTCCGCAACGGGTTCTGGATCAGCGGACAACTCGAGAGTGGAAATCCCAGACTTAATAAGCTTCTCAGCCTGCATGTTCAGCGACTGCACGTCGCCTTTATAGGCGTTCAATTCCCCTTCTAAGTCCTTGTGTCTTTGTAAAAGCGCTTGAGCGCTGGGTTCGTCGACTCCGTAGTCTTCAGAAGCCACGAGAGTCATCTTCTCGTTCATCCAGGAATCTGCCTCGTTCGCGTCCGCGTAAAATTGAAAGGCCTCCGCTGCGTCGTCCAACTGTTTCTTTCTGAGGGCAGCCAACTCTTCCAAGACCTTCCAGTGTTCTTGCAACGAGTCAATGCGATTTTGAATTTCCAAAGACGAGGGATGATTGTCAGCTATGAGCTTCCTTCCGGCGTCACACAACTGTTCGGATTTGGGCCTCCGTACTTTCATCTCGTCCTGAAGAGCCTTGTGCTTCTGTTGCAACGAAATTACAGCACGCAAGTCCTTAGCTGATATCCCAGCTTTGCAAATGCGTTGTTTCTCAATCAACCAGGACTCCTCGTCTTCGTGATCTTGAAGGAAATGGAAGAAATTCCTGGCATCTTCTAAACGAGCTTTGCGCTCCTTACTGTACTCCACTAGGTCGTCGTAAGCTCGATTCAACATCTCCAGCTTTTGCTGCAACAGAGGTACCTCCTTGCTCTGAGGTTGAGCCAAATGCTGAGCCGCTTGTCTACCCAGCCTCCTCTGCGTTTCTCCAAGAGCAGTCACTTGCAATTCTTGCAAGCTGTGCTTCTGCAACAGGTCTTCGACTCCCAACAGATGCGGCCCTACGTCCGTACTTTGGAAATTCAGTTGCAGTTCTTGTATGGAGGCCAAGGTTGTGTCGATCTCTCGCATGAGGCTCATGAGAGAGCTTAAGGCAACTAAATTGGATTTATGATGATCTAGGAGAGCTAAGAGCTCCTTCCACCTTTGGAGAACCTCCTGTTCTCTTATTTGCACCCTCTCTAACCCGTGGTAATTTTCCCTTACTAATTCCTCCGACATGTTCGTCAAATCGTGAAACCGTTCCTCGCGAGCTAAAATATCCGCGCTAATCGCTTCGTGTTTCTTCACTGTGGCATCTACCTGGGCCAAATTGCTACCGTATCTAGGATCCGTCAACACTTGGATCATTTCCTTCAAGTAACCCTCCCTCAGAACACTCTTCCTTTCGAATTTATAGTTCAACTGTTCTAATCTTTCCTGCCTGAGAAGCTCGGTCCTAAGAGCGACTTCTCGACGATGCTCAGCCCGTTCCAGCTCTACCCAATTTCTTTCGATGTCGTGTATCAATTGACCCTCTTGAGGCGTAAAGGCAGGCTGATTCAACGATTTCAATTGGGTGTTTATGTGAAAGTACAGAGCCTCTATTTCTGACCGTTCTTTGTACTTCGGCGGTTTCTCCACCGTTCTGTATTGCTTGAATGCTAACAATTCTCTCTGAATACCCTCCAAAGAGTTGGGGAAGTTCCTGTTCTCTAGTACTCCTATCTTCATCTTGATCCATTCCAACAAGTCTGTCGTGAGTTTTTCGTAGTGAATCTTCATCTTGTCAGCGTCCATCATTTGCCCCACGATCTAAGGATAACGATATTGTAGTTTGAAAGTTCTTTGATAATCAAATTGATAGATAGGTGTGCAACGTGAAACCTGACTTACATTCGCGATTCTTTTACCGCTCTTGATCTCGTTCTTCATCCTGGCGAAGGTGTGGTAATAAGAAGCGACGTACGTGATGATGGATTTCTCGTCGGGCCTCGCTGTATCAACATCCTCCGCGTCCAACAATCGCGGGATTCCAAGTTCCGAGTTGGCCACGTCGAACGCATAATTAAGATTGTCGATATTTTTATTTTGCTGCAGCTCTGACCAATTGACCAGGTCTGGTCTGTGAGCATGGATAAGGGCATTGAAACCAAGACCACTTCTCCACGATACTGCAATCAATCACATTTTGTCACGTCAGATCGCGTTTGGGATAGACTTGAGCAAAGTACTCACCGGTGAAATCCTGGATGTTAACGCCAGGATAACCGTTAGTTTTCCTCTGACACCAGAGCAGCAGCGCATCTTTGGCTGACTTCTTCTCGCTGCTATCGTTCTCCTCGTCCACGTCGATCTCGATCTCCTGGATTTGGAATCTCAGGATAATGGTCCAGATCAGGCCAAGTATCAACCTTGGATTCCCGTCCACTATGTCCTCCGCTCCGATACTTTCCAAACGGACCTGCAAATATTGCGATACGTCAATTCATCTGTCGAGACGTCCAATTCTCTCTGTGATCAGGTGAACGTGAGCCATAAACGCAAAGCGTAATAACGCGCTCGTAGAATTTATGAGAAGGGATCGGTGGACTCCTGGCACGAATGATATTCGCATTCCATCGTGCACGTGTGTTGGTACGCGTGTGTGCGCGGAATGCACGCTGGCTATTGGCATCGCGCGCGTTGCGTAAACAGTGGGCCTCAATAGGCGCCTGTACGCGAACATCTTGCTATGATAAAACAGGCATGCACTCGCGCCGCGCCATGTGAAAAGCAACAACTAGCTAGACGGCCTTCGAAACATCGTATTATGATAATGATGTTTGTTGAAAACGAAGAAGCTTCAAATATATACGAGGAGGTGCACTGGGTCATCCGATTCTGACTGAGTATGAACTGTTGGAAAATGGACACATTTCTGGTTAAGTTGACAAAATGATCTTTCGTCGCGTTTCAGCTTTGGGTGACAGTTTTCTTTTGGAAGTTACAGGTAAGGAAATCGAGTGAAACATATATGTCGGTAAGACAAAAATGTGAAAGAACGTTTAATCCTCGCGCCGCCATTTTCGCAGACGCTGGAATGCATAACAATAATGACAGTGGAATAACCTCATAAATATTAATCATCTGCATTGGGATTGTTCTGTTCGTTTGAGATTAAAAATTTTATTAAGCGTATGTACAAATAATCACGTTGGATATATATATCATTTAACTGCTTGCGCTGGCAATTGATTACGGACCATAACGAGTGACCAAACCGTATACAATAATTTCGTCGCTTTCTTTTTGAACTCGTCGATACAATATCATTGGATTATTGAGATTAATATTAATATTAATATTAATTAATAAATTGGATTATTGAGAGGTAATAAACTTATTATTTGTTATATTTCAGTATACTTAAAACTGAGAAAATATTGCAATTTTCGGCCAAATATTTTTGACATGCCTGGCGAAAGGCGTTAAATCAAAGAAGACTATGGGAAGGTACAAAAATTTGCAGAATGAGCCAAATATTCAAATCTATTCATTGCATTCATAAAAATATGAGTCCGTGATCTACTATTGCAAAAAATAGACCAGGTAAACAATTTTTAATTAATCAAATCAACAGACAATAATCATAGATATTGCCACGAAAGAGGAAGTATCATTTTTATTGGGCCTCGATTACAAAAAGTGGGTAACTCATATATAATCGTGCAATCATGCTGATCCTTCAGAATGAAATTGTAGCGGTGTCCCGACATCGACTTATGGCTTCATTGACTTCTCCGGCACATTCGATCGAGCGTTATGATCGGGGCCCGAAGAAACCCTCGTGGGGGCCAGCAAACGGCTCCGCTACGCCTTATTATACTTAATCGCGGTGCGCGCCCGAAGCGCGACGTTCTCGCGATTGCTGGAATGTCGTCCGATCACTTGCTTGCCGGTCTATCAAGGCCGTTGGGAAATGAAAATCGTTCCTTTCTGACCGACTGATATCTTACGGTCTTGCGGAATCCAAAAGATTGCGAACGGGAAAAGGGTGGGTCGATGGGTAGGTAAATACCGGTTAATGCATCTTGCAGATATGAAAAACTGGTTCACCGAGACGTTACAATCCACAATAATATTAAATTGTACCCGCGTACCCAAATTGTGGCAGTAGTGTCGTTGAATTGGGTCGTTCATTTCTAGATCTATCAGCAATCTACACGTTAGTTTCATAACTGAACAAACAGTTATTATCTATTAAATATTAGAAAATTTAATACGCCATGTTCTTTAATATTTACGATTATTTTTACACAATAGTACGATCATTTTTTACACATTTCTTATTTTATTTTATTCTTAAAGGATAAAATATGGCACCTGGTATGGACGCAGGTTCCTAAACAACAAGATTGCAGAGGAGGTAAACGAGAACAGAAGAGACGATGCACTTCATAATCATTCTCATTTCCATACGGAAGTTATCTATTACCCTGAGCGTGAGCATCGAACCATTACGTTCCATTTAATTAACAATGTGGCGGGCAAGCGTCAATCTCGAAGCGCCTCGTGCAACCGATGTAAACCACGCGTTAAAATCAATCATCACTAGGCTCACCCGGTGAACAACGATTAGCCTGCGGGTGAGCAAACAAATGTTTCCACGATGCGCGTTACACGTCAGGGCAAATAGACTGCACCTTCCGTCATGTAATTCGTAGTCGTGGCGCGCGCCTCATATGTGTAACGATCGATGTGATCACTCGATAATAACAGATCCAAGAATATCCAGCAGAGTGGACGTTAGCCGCATCATCGTCCCGATTATCAATTTCACCATCTAATGTATCATTAGGGCATCATTGCTGCGAATGCTCTCCGGGATAAGTATTGATAAAAGAGCACTTGGACGATTTACCCATCATTTAGACACGCTTACAATTCTACCGCGTGAAGTGTAATTTTGCTCGTTTTTTTTTTTTTTTTTTTTTTTTTTTTTTAGATCAAAATTGAAGAAGAGAAAGACCAAATCCCAAGTTAAGTTTAAGTTCTTAAAAAGTCAAGATAACCTTGACTCTCTAATCTTTGTAGAAAAGAAGGAAAGGGAGAAACTAATCTAAAAGTTATTGGCGATTCATTTCTGGGCTTACTACCATTACAATAAATTTACCCGTGCTCGCGACACAGATCATCGAGAAGTACAGCCATTATCTTTTACAATTGCATCGATACAACGGATCAACCGTCGAATTTCCAAAGAAGCAGCCAAACTGCATACGATCACGTTATAAAGCGGCCAGAGTGTATCAACGCATGCCAACGTATGAATAATGAATGAGCCTCGGACTGCATAGAACGACTCTCTCTCTCTCTCTCTCTCTCTGGGAACACGGTACTGTTACATCCAACGAAAAGGTGGGGTTGTGCACAGTTAAAACTCGTGCAACGAGACGACCGGCCAATAAACAGGCGTAAAGGTGACGGCGTTAAATAACCGGTACTCGTTCTATCGGCCGATTGCTTTTTGTTGTAAGCCATGGCACGTCAGAGTACCACTCTGCCGACCAGCGAAACGGCTAATGTTCTCGTTCCTTTTTTCTTCTTCTTTTTTTTTTCATCTTGCCTTCTTCTTTCTGTTTTCATTCTTCTTCCCCTTCTTCTTCTTATTTCTTTCTCCTTGACTCTTTTACTCTTTGTCGAGCTCGATCGCGAGGGGACGTTGAAAATATTTTTTGACATATTTTTCGACTTTGTTGCCATAATGAGATCTTCCTATTTTAACTCGTGTAAAGAATCGGTTCTCTTGTCATTAGGGAATATATGAATGTTGAAAATTCGTCGAACGCCAATCTTGTGATCGTTAAACTTTCGCTCGGTTTGTACTTGAATTTTTCATTCAGCGTAGACAGTCGACAGAACGGTATTTAAAAGGATTTAAATGCCTTTGCACGTTCTAAAGATCGATATGCTCGCACGTATGTATTTAACATCTCCTATGAAATATCGAATCTTACACGGTGAACTAGTTCCCCGTCAACCAAGTAACGAGTACCGATCGATTAATTCCAAGGATCCTATCCAGCAACTTTTACGCACCATTTTTTCTTGTTGGACAGGTTGCCTCTGGTTATAAGTCCTTAAATGCATCCGTGCGTCTCATAACGTTCGTCCGATTATCTGTTCATTCATTTCGCTTAATTGCGAGCACCGTTATCAGCCTGCCTCTACGTCCGAGGCGAACGCTTTATCTGCGGTCGTTTCATAAAAAGGACAGGTTTACTCGTACGCAGATCACGTTGCAGATAACGTGCGAGTAAATTCGTATGTGGGTAACTGTGGCTCGGGAAGGCGGGTGAATTGTTATTAAAAAGATCCGAGATAAAGCGAAAATAACAAAATAATTGTGCAAAGACTATGGAGAAAATTTAAAAAAAGAAACGAAATTGATTTTAAGAAACTGCTCGAGATAAAGGGATTGTTTTGATTTTTAGATTAACCGCCAGGATGGAGCTAGTGAACTTTAGATCAATCATTAGAAAGGAGTTGCCTGGATATCTGGAACTGTCAATTCCAAACTCTGGAGATCTAACAAATCTCGCTTCATTTCCTCCGATGGGTAGTATAGAGTGAATTAAGAGACCAATAAGAAATCAATATCACCGGGAGTATCGTGGTAAACAACGGGGTCTGTGGACTGTGCGAAGCCAATGGAATGGTACTAGACGTTCTTAATGCATTTAACGTGGAATGCAACTCTTACGTTCACTGGATCGACCGGCGCGGCTCGTTTCGTCCGACGTTAACCGAGCTACAATGCGAGCCGCTACAATATAAGCCTTTGAGCGGCGCAAAAATGTGAGCGGTAACCGTGGGCGATACGATCGTCATTTAATAATTTACGGCTGGGTGGTCTACTTACGGATCAAGATGAAAATCCATCATCGCTTTTGCAAAAAAAAAAAAAAAAAAAAAAAGATAGCTCACGCTCTCGAAGAGAACAGCGTATCGATCTCGGTTAAGGTAGCGAGGATCATTGGTCAGCGATGAAGAAACGAATTGCAACGCTCATTGTACACGCTTGTTCGCAAGTTGATTTTGATAGGAGCGATCGCAACACGCTTTGAAAGTTGCTCGAAGTACACATCTGGCTTGATCAAGTTTTGACCAAGGAGGGATGCGTGATTTACGAGCTTGTGATTATGAGGAATTGCTAATGGAACTGTCTGCAAACTCCTTCTTGTTACAAAAACAGATTGGTCGTAATGTGAATTTAATGAATCGCGACGTGATAAAAAAATTTGGGCACAACCTGTATCAAACTGGACAGCGATTGTAATCTAGTGATGCTCGTCTGTGATCATAATCTACACAATCTGACAGGAGTTACCATTCACTCCAGAGACACTGAAATCACCTGAATCCCAAATTATTCCACTCTCGGTGTTGAGCGTTAACCACTAGCGCTGGCAACTGATTGCAGACCATAACGAGCGACCGAACCGTATACAATAATTCGTCGGTACGATATCACTGGATAGAAATTATTGACAAGTAATCAATTTATTTGTTTTGCCTGGGTTGTATTTAAATATACTTATATAAAAAAATTTATATAATTATACTATATTTATATAATTATAAATATCAAATGAACAATATATACGTGTCGTGGCAAGTCGGAAATATTTGGCCCAAAATTGCAGTATTCTCTCAGTTTTAAGCATATTTAAGTATAACCCAGGTATTTAAGTATAACCCAAGTATTGCAGTTTTGCAAAAATGACTCGGCAGATACGGTAAAAATAATGAAACGCATTAAAAATCGCGACGAAAGGAATGTTGAACGTTAATTATTAAATATTTCGTTACAGAGGACGCGAGAGGAAAATAGGAAAAGTGGTCCAGGAAGCCTAATCGCGACGACCGGGGCCCGGATTACGCGGAACACGTCCAGCGGTACAGGTTTAACGGTAAAGGCGGATAAACGGCTCATCTGCGGTGTTCGTACGATTCCTTAAACGATGACGAAACGTCGGGAATGTTTCGTGGTGCACCGCGTGCGCGCTGCACGGTCACGATCAGGAATGTCCTTTTGCGAGCTGACGTTCGCGTGCCTTCGATCCACATTCCGCAGTCCTGCCAAGAATGCGCATCGCCAGTTGTAAACGATGCCCGTAGAAAAACCGCTACACGGCCCGACTTAAACAAAAGAGCGAGAAAGAGAGAGAGAGGGGCCTGGTGGATGAAAATAATTACTAACGAATTCGAAATGCCCGATCATGACTGTTTTCACTCAGACGGCGCTAATTCAACAGAACTGATTTGATTTCACTTGGAATGAAGATGTGAAGTCGCGGGACAAAGACAGTAGATAGATAATTTATATACCTCCGCGGGAAATGATTGCGGATGAAATTTTCATAATTTTCTTTTTGTAGGAGAAATTATTTCCAAGAGCGCGCGTTTGATTTATAGTTTCATAAACTTGAGAAGAAGCGGGGAGAGAGGAATTGGAACGCGGAGTACCATGGAAAGTATATTTTACATTTATGTGCTCAGAGACTACTGCAAGCGACTAATCATCGCGAGGGCATCAGGTCCCACATTAATAGAGATATTTGGATTCTGTTCGATAAAGTAAAGCCTCGGTAAACGAGCGTATCTTCCTTATCAATTTTAACGGCACGCTGTCCGCCATAATGCTCGAACACGCAGTAAGACCAGCATCGTTCTCGTATCGCAGCATCGAAACACGGACTTTATTACGAGACACGCACCGTGAATACGAGAGATCCGCGACTTCTCCGAGTCGTCGATCCATTAAAACGTAAAAACTTATCTCGTCGAGGAACACGATCAACTTACTGTCCATTTTTTCATGATGACGAGAACGTCTAAAAAATGTTACAAGTGTACTTTCATGCAAATGAAAGAAGCTTGCAAGTGACTTAATTTTGCATAAACTTAAGAATCGAAATTATCACTTTTTTTAAGTACATAGGATGCAAGTTTGATTGCCAATATTTTAAACAACTTAGTCATGAGGATAAAAGTTATTAAGAATCAATTGTCACAATTAGTTGATTTAACAAGTGCTCTTTTTATTCTCTGCACGCTTCAGTTTAAGCAAAAAAAAAAAAAAATAACAAGCCACACAAGCGGTAACAATGCTGCGACGTTTTAATCAGAGATACCTTGTACGGTTATAGGGCACAAGGTTGATCGAAAAGACCCCGACAATATCCAAAGGGATATTCATCGCTACGAAACGAATAAATCAGCTTTTGTAATGACGAACCGACCGAGAAACGTTGTTGTTCCAGTCTCTTGCCAGCGACCACATTCCGCAATATTTCGTTCCTGGCCAATGGCAATGCAACGAGAACTGCAGATGACACTGCCATAACAAAGTTTCAAGACGATGTTTCTCCCTCGAGAAGAATTCGATACCTCATTCGCGCTAACCACAGGTCCCTGAATTATTATTAAATCAATCCTTAATTCCATCTTTCGGTAAATCGTGCACACGTATGTACACATGTATGCAAAATAAAATTGTTAAATTAAATCGAAGCAATAATTTACAACGCCGCTTCAAGTTGCCTCGATTTAAAATTTAATTAAAATTTATTATCACGCCGGAAGGCTGTTCAGGAGAAGAGTTAGAATTGCCTCGGCGTTTTAGACATAATTCCGTTGCAACGGGATATGAAACAGTATCGAACAGCTGGTCAAGGATAACCGAACGAAGCGAAGATCGGTAGAGAGGTGGTGATATCTATTAAGTTAGAAGGAGACTCGGGTCGCCCTCTTTTGATTTTACGATCGTTTCACGACATTGATGGCCCGCTGAACGTTTTTACGAGGCAACTATTCCGGCAGAATCGTAAATCAGGAGTGTACAGTCTGTCTCGTTTCAGAATCGAGATAGCCGACACGATGATTTTTGTACAACTAAACGAACGAAATAAGATTAGTGAAACAGTGGGAAACATTCTTCTAAAACCTCAAGTGAGTTTGACACATAATTTTCTCAAAACATAAAGAATTTTGACTAAATCCAATTCCAATGATGCTCGAAAAACAACATTTCTACACAACCGGTTTTTAATTTTATACTTTATATCGATATGTATTTCTGTATCACCCTGTACATGTAGCCACACGCATGACCGGAATTTTGAAGCGTTCTGTACTGCTTTCTCTGACGAGTGCTAAAAAGAGAAACCTGGGAAATGCATACGAGGTCACTGGCATAAAATCTGTGGTTAACTTAAAAACCAAATATTTATGAACATTTTGTCGGTCATTGATATCGATTGTTCAGGCGCACGGAAGAGCTGCAAGACACCCTCAATTCATGCAATTATTCGTAATAATGTAACGACTTAATTTTTAATAATAATTAAACACGTTACACTTGTGCAAATTAATTTAATTTCAATATTTCAGAACTGTGGTGTTGTTCACCGGATGTAGAACAGAGTACAGGAAGAGGACGAGTTCTGAGAATAATTGTTTCACCGCAAAATCGACCGTGACTCACGACGACATTAAGTCACGCATCCTACGTAAATCCTGCGATTCATTATACAACTGACACGGTGATATCATCAATTTTCCCTTAGAAAAAAAAAAAAACACCGTTGCAAAGTCAGTCATAAATCAATATTTGATTTTGTAATCTTGCATCACTGCCAAAAATAAATGTCGCAGATATTCACACCAGATTAGTAACAGGAAAATAAGGAATATTAAATATATGTAAGTCATCATACAAATTACAAATCATTAATATTATTCTGGAGTTATATATGAAATAATTTTATATATAAAATTGTAAAAGGGAAGATCTCATAAGCTGTAATTTGTCATTTCGTTGATACCAGTTGCTAGATTATTGTAAAGTTGTATAAGAAATAATTTCATGTATAACTTTATATATTATATAAAATTGTAAAGGAAAGATCTCATAAACTGTAACTTGTCATTTCATTGATAGATTATTGTAAAGTTATATAAGAAATAATTTCATGTATAACTTTATATATAAAATTGTAAAAGGGAAGATCTCATAAACTGTAATTTGTCATTTCACTGATACCAGTTGCTAGATTATTGTAAAGTTATATAAGAAACAATTTCATGTATAACTTTATATATAAAATTGTAAAAGGAAAGTCTGAAAATCCCCCAACTGTAACTTGTCACTCTACTAATGTCAGTTGATGGATTATTGCGCAACCAGATCCAGAAAATCAAACAAATTGATACTTTTGAAAAGACCTAATATTTTAATTCGCGTAGAATTCCTCGCAACTCTTTCCCTGATCTTTGCACTATATGTCGCCGTTCCAATTACTCCCTCCCGCGACATAAAATCGCAACACTGACTGATAACGACAGATCGTTCCAATTAATTGTTTACCGGATTCTTGCTTTATCGTGGTTTCGAAACGAAGGTTATCACACGGTTGTTTGAATCTGGTTATTTTCTTTGAATATATATATATGTAACCTGCGACACCAGTCACTCCAATTCCCGGCCCCTTTCACGATAATTGCTAAGAAATGCAAGTCACACGTTCCCCCGACTGCACTTTCACCGAAACTTTTTGCTCAGCCCTTTCAACGAGCAGACTTTTAATCGTCCATACGTGGAAATGCATGAAGACGAATTCTTTCATTCATCGGTTTTTTGCTGGTCGAGTGAGGTAACACTCGATTTCTTTCACTGCAAGTGACGTAGAATTACGAATATAGACAAATACAAAATTACTCCAAATCAAAATCAATAAAATAACTAACGATAAAAGTAAATTTGCACGATGAAAGTAAGAAGACTGAAAGTCAAAGGCTCAGAAAGTTTAAAGATCTTTCTACTTTTTCATTACACTACATATTATTACTACTATAAATTAAGAATTACTACTATAAAATAACAATTAATAATTATTATATATAAAACTGTAATAATCATTATAAGTTAATAATTATCATTATAGTTCATATGTCATGTTATCAATATATCATATTATAAGTTAATAATCATTATATATAAAACTGTAATAATTATCACAAGTTAATAATTATCATGTATGAAACTGTAATAATTATTATCATATATAAAACTGTAATAATTATTATAAGTTAATAATTATCATATATGAAACTGTAATAATTATTATAAGTTAATAATTATCATTATAGTTCATATGTCATGTTATCAATATATCATATTACAAGTTAATTATTATTATATATAAAACTGTAATAATTATCACAAGTTAATAATTATCATATATGAAACTGTAATAATTATTATAAGTTAATAATTATCATTATAGTTCATATGTCATGTTATCAATATATCATATTACAAGTTAATTATTATTATATATAAAACTGTAATAATTATCACAAGTTAATAATTATCATATATGAAACTGTAATAATTATTATAAGTTAATAATTATCATTATAGTTCATATGTCATGTTATCAATATATCATATTACAAGTTAATTATTATTATATATAAAACTGTAATAATTATCACAAGTTAATAATTATCATATACGAAACTGTAATAATTATTATCATATATAAAACTGTAAATAATTATTACTCCTATAAAATAAGAAAAAGGTGGGATACGAAGGATACGCAGGAAGAGTAACTTGATTTTCTGGCAAACTGAGCATCTTGAATTTCGCGGGTTCCAAGTTTCCAAGTCTCCAAGTATCTCAGGAGACATCTGACTCGAGATACTTTGTTAATCCCTGTTAATCTCAGATTCCACTTCCCGATGCCTGATTAAAACGTTGTCTCGTCATCGACGCAATTGCAAATGAAAACGTCGCCAGGCTCGTCGCGAGGGAAAAGTATCAAGAGAGAAGAAGTGTCACCGAGTTGTACGCACGCCTAGAGGCGTCGGTCCAAGGTGTGGACAGGCTCGTAAAAGCCGTTCTTCGTTGCGGAACCAGCGTCTAACGTGAAATGATCGGCACACGAGCAACGTATGTGCCCCGTCTGGTTTCATTTCACATCTGCGGGGCTCACGGTCTAGCAAGTTTCGCCTCGGTCGCTGACCCTTCCTTCCCTCTTTCTCTCCCTCTGCCTCTCCGTTTCGCTCCTTTGATCGTACCTCCGGTTTCTGTCCCTCTTCCAGAGATCTCCCTTCCATCCCCCCCTTTCTCCTCTGGCCGCTCTTTGATTGTACCCTTCGATTTCGATCCCTTTCGTTTATCCGTCCTCGCACGGTCCTTCGATCCTCCGACCAGTTCCAGCGATCCAACGTCTCAAAAATATCTCTAACATCGTCCGGGAATGTGCAAAAATATTCCGCTAATCCGAAACGAAAGATATTTATATATATTTGTATATTTCAATATTTATATTTATATATTTCAATATTTATATTTGTATATTTCAATATTTATTTATATATATTTGTATATTTCAATATTTATTTATATATACTTGTATATTTCAATATTTATTTATATATACTTGTATATTTCAATATTTATTTATATATATTTGTATATTTCAATATTTATTTATATATATTTGTATATATATTTGTATATTTCAATATTTATTTATATATATTTGTATATTATTATTTATATATATTAATATATATATTTGTATATTATTATTTATATATATTTCAATATTTTGATAGTCAGTAACTCGATATTTCAGTACTCTGGCAGTGTCTTGGCTCGAATATCCAAAGCTTTAACGTCATTGACGCTCCGACAAACCAATCCAATTTTCCACTGTAAATTCTAAGTGCAAATACATATGTATATAATTATACAATTTGCACGATTACACGCTTGCACAACTCGAACGTTTATTCAAAAGCGTTGCGGCTCGTCCGGCTCGTAGAATCCAATTAATCTCTCCGTCTTTAATTCCAAGTGTCGTTTATACTCTTCAGGTAGCATCCCCTATTCCTTTTGGGAATTTGACGAGTCTTAGAATGTTCGAGGTTTCCTTGTGATATGAATTTTATTGTACTTTCTTAAAATGAATTAACCTTTGATAAATAGTTTAATTAAATTAACTCCCAACTCCCCTAATAAATACTTAAATAAAATCCACATGAATTTTATTGTACCGTCGACTTTCTTAACATAAAATTAACCCCTGATAAGTAATTGAATTAAATTAACTCCCAACTCCCGTAATAAATACTTGAATAAAATTCATATGAATTTTATTGTACCGTCGACTTTCTTAACATAAAATTAACCCCTAATAAGTAATTGAATTAAATTAACTCCCAACTCCAATAAATAATAAAAAAATATATTAAGTGATTTACGATATATCTTTCAATAATAATTTTCAGACGAAAATTACTAATAAGCCCCAGAATTGCTTCTTCTCCATAAACCTACGTTAGTCCTTGCTTCTCCTTGAGACTGGACACTTAAGAAATATAACCCTCGTGCACGTGGCTGTTTTAAGTTGCTGAGGGGGCTATGGTTTCTGAGAATGGCCCGAGGATACCTCCCTAATTACTGTCGGCTCGGATTCTTTCGGTCATGGGAACAGCCCCTAGCCGGTCCGTGTTTTCAGACGCAGTTATCTTGTCAGAACTTTGGAAACATAGTTAGAAATCGCTCCGCGAGAATTATTACAACCTTTTGTCGTAATTTGCATTTTTATTATATATATTATACATATTATATTATTACATATTATTATTATTATATTATTATATATTATTATATATTATATTACATATTATTATTAGTATATTATTATATATTATATTATATATTATTATTATTATATACAATTTTGATACTTAAATAAAATCCATATGAATTTTACCGCCGACTTTCTTAACGTAAATTAACCCCCGATAAGTAATTGAATTAAATTAACTCCCAACTCCCCTAATAAATAGTTAAATAAAATCGTGGATTTTATTTAACTATCAAAATTCCTTTAATCTTTAATCGCGTCTTCCTTTCTAAATTTATTTCTACATCTTTTGATTTTCTTTTTCCCTTTTCTTTCGTTCCAAATATATTTAAATTTTTTTCTCTGCAAACGATTGAAATTTCAGAGTTTACTCTCGGCACTACGTACACAGAGAATTTTTTAAAAAGTTCTATGAATTCCACTCGTTCGAAACAAGAGTGAAATATTAGAATACAGAAAAAAAATTCGAAGACGTAGACGACGTTATTGTAAAGAAACGCGTCGATCATGTTTAAAAAAGCACAGTCGTGCTGCGACGTGTTTCGTAAATGAACAGCGACAAACAATCTTTGCGAATTCCGAAGGAGATTTCAGCGAAGATTTTGTCATGCAAATTAAATGTCATGCTAACTGTGGAACAAATACTTGCAGCTAAATAAACGATTGTTTTGCAATTCCAAATTGTTCTGTCATTTTATTGTTCGCCGATGTTTTCGCAAAGGATGGAAAATTTTCAGGAAACAGTGTTGAAAAGACTGGGGAATAATCGAATTTAATTGCAAGGCATTTCGATATGCAGCAACAGAATTGTAGGATTTAAATTGAAAGCTCCGTCGGCGGCGTTGATTATGAGCAGGTACATAAATTTAATACACGGCCTGAGATCACGTCCGCATATTTTACACTTTTTATACGCGATTAGCAAGATGCTTTACGTAACGGCGCTGTCGCGGAATCGCGGCAACACGACCGAACGGTAATAAGCACGCGCGAAACGTGTCCTTTCCACGAATAACTTTCCATCCGCGATTACTCGCTCGATCGATTCGTCATTTAGTAATAAGGCGAAACGAAATCGTTCGAAATTTTTCCACTTTTTTCTTTTTTGTAACAGTTTTCTTTTTTTTTTTTTTTTTTGTAAAGAATTTTGTTGCAAAATTGTTTATTTTTTAAACAATTTTCAACATTATTCA
>NW_025110022.1:463999-511743 GCF_011392965.1 Frieseomelitta varia | reverse complement strand
AAAAAAAAAAAAAAAGAAAAAGGTATAGCTATGTGAGAAAGAAACATCAATGACCCAGAAAAGTCCTTGAAGAAAATATTATTACCAGTTATCGACCTTCCGATACCGTTCATGTTGGACAGAAAGTATTTGTCGCATCATCAGAATTCGAAAATATAATATTATTATATATTTGGTTGCAGAAACAAATTAATTTCTGTTTAGGTTATGTTTCGCGATCTAGTCATCAATCTTGACGAGCATGTTAAGTGGCAAAATTAAAAGTATACCCAGTCGCCAGTTTCATTCTTGACGACCATGCTAACAAGTGGCAAAATTAAAAATATATATACCTACGTCTGTCTGTCCTTGACGAAAGAAAGCCAAGAAGCGAGGAAAGCGTAGCAATGATCGATTATCCTTCCGGCTCTGCTACAACTCTTATAGCACACGGAACGAAATAACTAACGAGTAACAACCGTGTACACACGTACAACATCGCAAAAAGCGCGATGATAATGCCACGTTAAACGCGAACTTTACAATAACTCGCGTATCCTTCGCGCGGACTCGACACGTGTCGAATCAATCAAACGCAAATTCCTCGTCAACGACTTTATACACCGTCACACATGAATAAATTCCCGCGACGCTTCGACCAGAGTTTGCAACCGGTCGCCGGTGTCAATGTTGCGCGCGAGTACGCGATTATCGCGCCGGCCGTTCGCTGAACGCGATATCTCGCGCCTTGGTTGGCGAATTTACGAGACACGTGCTCCCTCGGGGAAAAATATACGCGCGCCTCGCGAAGAGAAGAAGAAGAAGAAGAAGAAGAAGAAGTCGAGCGTTCGCGACTTTCCCCCCCGCCTCGTTTTATCCGTGACTTTACGCTGGTCGCAAATTACAGATAAGGGTTCGTAATGCCGGGGAACGTTCGATCCGTCGATGGAAACGTTCGAACCGGGGAAAAACGCCGTTGGATTACAGCGGCGGCGGTATCCAAGTTGCAATTAATCTCGAGGCGCAGCTCGGGCGAACGTGGCTTAACCTTTCGGTCCGTTGCGGAGGAGAAGGGCGACGGCAGTCGCATGCAACTCGGTTGCTTCAGACAAATCGTTCGCGTGATTTCACTAACGAAATTATTGTGCGAACGATGGCGCAACCGCGCGCGCGAAGATCGAAAAGAATCGATGGTAAAGTTTAGAAGTCGCGTCGATGTATGCAACGTTTCACCGAGCGTGTGCTCGTACGATTAAATTGTAATTCGCGTGATTCTGTAATTAAGAAAATGGGGAAAGTTACGCGAGACCGTTGCCAAGAATTTTTACTCCTTTTTGTTTCATTTACCAGCGTGATGGAATAGAATAAGTTTACGAGATAATATTCACATACTAGAGTCTTCGATTTATTTTGGATTTCATATAACGTTCGAGGAGAGTTAAAAAAAAATCTAAGAAATCTAAAATTTTGAAGATCCACGGTTCAAATGTTGAAGCTATCACTATTTGGTACAACGTAAGAAAAAAAGCGACGAGATATTATTCACGTATCACGTTTGACGAATATTCAATTTATTCAAATTTCACATAAAATTGTCCTCATTACATCTGCGGAAGATTAAAAAAGAAAAGAGTGATCTAAGATTTTGAAGATCCACGGTTTCAACGTTGAAGATCGAAGCTTCAAGCTACCATCATTTGGTACAAAATAAAAAAAGAAGCGACGAGATATTATTCACGTATCACGTTTGACGAATCTTCAATTTATTTCACATAAAATTGTCCTCGTTACATCTGCGAAAGATTAAAAAAAAAGAGTGATCTAAGATTTTGATTTAAACGTTGAAGATCGAAGCTTCAAGCTACCATCATTTGGTACAAAATAAAAAGAGAAGCGACGAGATATTATTCACATATCACGTTTGACGAATCTTCAATTTATTCAATTTATTTCATATAAAATTGTCCTCGTTACATCTGCGAAAGATTAAAAAAAAAGAGTGATCTAAGATTTTGATTTAAACGTTGAAGATCGAAGCTTCAAGCATCATTTGGTACAAAATAAAAAGAAGAGCGACGAGATATTATTCACGTATCGCGTTTGACGAATCTTCAATTTATTCAAATTTCATATAAAATTGTCCTCGTTACATCTGCGAAAGATTAAAAAAAAAGAGTGATCTAAGATTTTGATTTAAACGTTGAAGATCGAAGCTTCAAGCTACCATCATTTGGTACAAAATAAAAAAAGGAGCGACGAGATATTATTCACATATCACGTTTGACGAATTTTCAATTTATTCAATTTATTTCACATAAAATTGTCCTCGTTACATCTGCGAAAGATTAAAAAAAAAAAAGAGTGATCTAAGATTTTGGAGGTCCACGGTGCAAACGTTACAGATCGATGCTTCACCTTCTGGTACGAAGTAAAAAGAGGAGCGACGAGGAAATTCAGCGAAGGGTGGTGAGCTCGGAGAAAAGGTGAAGAGGGAAGATGGAAGGCAGAGAAAAGACGAGTGGGGCGGATCGACTCGTCGAACGAGTTGTAATGCCATCCTGTTACTCGCGGCGCTCGCATGAAATTAATCAAAGTCGAAGTAGATGTTCGTAGGATTGAACAAGAAGAGAGACCGAGAGAACGAGAGAGCGAGGAGGCTCGAGCAGAGTGTGGCCCTTTTCTTCGGAAATTTCTCGCGATCCCGGCCGTTTCGTTCCACCTGCCCTTCGCCCTTCCGTTGCTCGATCCGGTTCCACGTGCATGTAAATGAAGCCAGAATGAGTCTGCTACCGGGGGCGGATTGATTAAATTTCAAGGTGTGATAACGAGAGGCATGTAACAGTGCGGCGGAGCATGCAACACACTGTTACAATGCGGCACTACATTTTTAATTACTGCGTCAGATCGATCGCGAACGCCGAACGCTCGCGGTCGAATTTTCGTTCGATATTTCCGTGGGGAACGAAAGGGGCGAAGAAAGACGTTAAGGTAACTTGATATTAAAGGTATTTCGGAATTGTTCGGCTGAAACTTGGAAGACAAAGCTATGAAAAGCAGATTAGTTCGGAAACGATTTTCTTTTTTATGCCAGTGTTTCGCTTCGTTGTTAAGAACTGCGACGTTGGTTGAAGTCGGAGGCGATTGATTGTTCGGTTGTGAAAATACGAGAACGTTTTCTTTCTTCCTTTCTCGGCTGCCCGCCCGGCGCTGTATTCTAACGTCAGTGGGGAAATTAATTACAGCGGCGTTGGCAAAAATAATCAGAATTCCTGGAATTTTGTAGCTACGTTCCCGAAGAAACCCACACCGCTCGAGCAACGCGTGTACAGCGTTCACACGAACGTTGCCTCGCGCTCGGGAACACGCGAGCACGGCGAAGGTGAAACGTTGCATTCGCGTTTATAGAATATCAACGCGATATCGATGGAACGTTAGTTCCCCCAGTGATGACTTAATTCGCCTGCAAGACGAGTGTCTTTCCCGGTTTTCGAGAACTGCGAAAACCTAAATAACAGTAAAGAGAGAGAGAGAGAGAGAAAGAGAGAGAGACTTGCGCGAACGTGCTGATGCGGCAGGGAAAGCACGCAATTAAGAACTTTCAGAGCGTGTTAAAATGATGTATCCAGTCCAGAGTCCAAGCACACTCGCCGCTCGTGAGTATCAACAAGTGTAGGGAAAAAAATCTGACGGGCACGGATTTCATTATTTAAAGTCGCGCCGACTTTGTATAGGGTAATTAATAACTTGAAGTTAAATCTTACAATTTATTACAAAGATTAAAGGAGAGAGGTTCCCAACCTCTTTTTGGTTATGTCGCACCTAAACATTTCTAAAACCCTGACGATACACAATTCTTATTATTCAAAAAAATTTTTGACGCGAAGAAAGCCTAAAAGGCCATTAATTTGATCTAAACGAGTTTCCAAAGGACATGAACGAAACAGAAAAATTAGAAAGTTAAGTTTTCATTTAAAGAAGTGCAAGAAATTCACTGTTAATAGTTAGAAAATTAAATTGCTCTCTTGTGGGCTTCACGTTGGAAATCGCGGCGTTATACTGCCTTATTATTGGAAAATGTATTAGTTTTAGGTCCGATTTTTTTCATTCAGGAAAGAACTTATGTTCGGTTGATTTCCTGCACTGAACAATAATATGTTTCACTTTTGCACAAATCACAAGTTGGGGGATCTTCTTTGTCGAGGAGATTTCTGTTGTTTTTCAAAATTTCAACGTTCCTTTGCTAAACTTTACGAAAAGGGAAGCTCCTCAGCGAGTTAACTCTCAAAGTAAAATTATTTCTTCCATCTTGCGCCACGTTTTTTACGGATTAGAAAAAAGGAAAGAAGTTTCGTCGGAAACAATGATTATTCCGTGTAATTAGCTCTCGCGCGTTTCACACGGTGAATCAACACCCTGGTTCTCCCTGGTTGGTTTTATTTGCCGATCGATCCGCAACACCTCGGCGTGTCTTCGCCTGAATGTAAACGGCGCTGCTGACTTTGCAAACTTTCGGCGAGGCCAGCTCATAACTTCCAGCGCCCGGAGTTTCTGTTTCGAACACGAAGGGACGTCTTAACGCGCCGCCTCTCTTAATTGTTCGCATCCGGCTGGAGAGCGCGATTTCGTTCGCGAAAAGTGTCGCCAACTGCTAAGCATTTTGCTAACATCGGAAGCTACGGATCACGATGAGAGAGCGTTCGTAGCCCGTACAAGTTACCGAGAGAAAGAAGAAGAGAAGGATTAGACTATCCTGTATAAATATAATATAAATATAATATAAACATACTGGTGTAGCTAGTACGCGGAAGATTGAAATTAACCTCTTGCGCTGGAATGGGAGAGAGCTTTTTGAAATTGCAACATTTTCTCGGTTTCAAGTATATTTAAATGATTAACCCAAGCAAAACAGATGATAAATATATTACTTCTTAATAATAATAATTTCTATCCGGCGATATTATACCGGCGAGTTCAAAGAAAGCGACGAAATTATTGTATATGGTTCGGTCACTCGTTATGGTCGCCAGCGCAAGGAGTTGAGTACAAGAGGAGCCGAAACTGAGAACTTGGACGCCAAGAGAGATTCGGAAATCGCGGATGGTGAAAGCAGTCGACTAGTTAATGAGGTTCGTTGGAACATGATCGAAGTTTTCGTTCGCTGGACCAAAGCCATAGTCAATTAACTTGTTATACGCGGCTTTCCTTTCTTTCGATTTAAAATCCCGAATTGCCGTCGTTTACATTCGTTTTCATATCCAGCGTTCCGCTCTTCGTTCGCAGATTGCTTTTCGTCCGATTGTTCTCTTAATTGCGCGACTACAATAACTAATCAATCGTCGTATCTTCTACTCTCACAGTCAGTCTCTCATCTGTTTGATTATTAGCTTGGTCAAAATCTTCGCGTGCAAATGGAAGGCGAATTTTTGAATTTTTTCGTGAGAAACGAAAGCCTTATTAGAGCAAACAGTTGTTAACGTCGTTTCCTTTTTCTAAAACAAGCTCGAACAGTCGGGTATCGAATTGCGCAATGAATTTGCGATTTGAAACAAAGTTAGTTGCATTTTATATCCGCAATGTCCGTTGCTGTTAGAAGAAAACGCAATTACTCTTTGACCAATCTAAATTAGATTCTGCATTTTACAATACACGTAATTATTCTTTGGTAATACCCGATATCATATTTACGTTTCATCTCTATGTTTTATTTTTATTACTCCTCTGGCTCGTGAACAAAGTACGAATTTTTGTTAAATCCAAGACTGGCTAAAGTCCGACGGTGTAAAAACTTCAGCGTACGAAATGCCAACGAACGTGGAACCTTGTTTCTCCCTTTCACTTTGATCAAATTTATTCTTATTTTATGCATTTCTTTTCCCGTTGAGAACGGTGTTCATTGTTAACAAGATGACAGTTCCAGGCATCATTCACTCTGGCTGTACCCATTTAATTTTTCGTCTTGCGCGCATCTCAGGGAAATTACTCGCTGAATATGCAGATGACCGAGCCACCTTAAAGTTGATTAGCTGCGTTTAAAGAGGACAGGTCCGCGTTTGCCGGCACACGCGATAAACTATGCGAAAGAGAGGAGGAGATCGATGGGTATTATTTTAGAATATCGTTCGGTCAAATTGATTAATGAACAATTGACGAGCTTGACGGTCTGTTTGAAACAACAGAATGAAAATACGGAACGAAATAACGGAACGTTCTCTTGAGATAGAAAATAATATCTATTTCCGTTCGTGATTTTTATTAATTTTACTCCGCGTATTCTCCTCTGGCCCCTGCGTTTTTTTTTTTTTTTTTTTTTTTTAATTTGTATGAGAGATTCTCTGATATTTTATTGGAATTCAATATTCGATATTGTGATAGCCCCGTTATTAAATACTGTTCATGGAATATTTAATTGCTCAATAATTTTTGTAACACGATAAAGTGTATTTACTATCGGTGATAAATGTGTTTGTTCCGTGACAAATTAATTACAGAAGATCTTATAAATCCGATATAAATTATCGCTCAATTATCGTTCAAACTGGCGGAATTGGCTCGTTCGTCACCGCGTGAAGCTTCTCTTTGCGAGGACGTGTAAAAGTACCAAGTAAAATCTGCCTTTTTCGCGACCTTGCGAAAAGCAAAACGATATTCACAAGAAACAGACAACGGGAATGTACGTAGTGAACCGATTCACGGACGAAATTTGAAATTTGAAAGTCTACAAAATTTCAATGACGATTGCGCGGATAGAAATTCTTCAAAACTGCCCCGAGAAAATTCGTTAATTTTCGTCAAAGGCGAATTTTGATCGCGATCGTAAAAATTGTTGGGAAATTCGACGATCGGTTAAGGAGATTACGAATTTTTCTGGAGAACCCCGAGGTTTCACCCTGTGTTTCAGAGGGCCTTCGGGCGCAGCGGAACATCCGTCGCGTGGGAACTCGGAGCATGGCGACCCGCTTATACCTCTTGTGAAAGGTTAAACGGCCTCTTTAACGCACACTTGCGGCAACCGCCGCCGCGGTAGAGACCTTTCTATAGCCGGGAAAGCGCGTCAAACGTTGTCGTTATCGAACACTCCGTGTCCGACCGATCGATCGATCGATCGATCGATTCGCCAGATATCGTGCGTTCGCGGATCGACGACACAGCACCTTGTTGCCGCCCTTTCGATCGCTGCCACGGTTTTCTTCCTTTTCCAAGAAGAGAAACGAAACCGGGCGCGCGCTCGCTGACCAGGTATATAATGGCCTTTCCTTTGCTTTGACGTTGATCGCCAGATGCCATTGCCGATTGTTCGTTAGGTATTGGCAAGTTGCTTGATAATATCGTCGCGCCGTGTATTTTACCGAGGAGGAAATTTTACCTTGGGGAAAAAAGGAAATTCGTTCGGTTGATGCTCGTGACGTTTTATGCTGGCTTAGAGGAGCAGTCGTGTGGTTTAAGAAATCGGCAATTTTGAAACGTAATTGTCGCATAATTGTCAGTAGAATATTTTTGTGATTGTTATTGGCAGACATATGTAGATTTCTACATCGACAGTTTGCTACGTATAAAAATAATGTGCGCAATTTCCCTGTAACGAGTTATGTACAATAAAAATGCAAGTGAAGGACACGTGAAGGATTTTTTGAACAGAATATGTAATATTCTTAATCTCTTAGTTGTGCATGCACCTTGTGTCGCTAGATGACGCATTATACTTATGTACAGTATGTGCAGCTGCTGTAAAATTGAATTAAATTATGAAGAAAATAACACTAGTTTCTTTCTTTCCTTGAAAAATCAATAATTTTATTGTTTAATTTATAATTAATTAATATATAATATTAATAATAATAATATAATATATATAATATAATAAATTAATTTAATTAATATTAATGGCAAGAAAATATTTAGAAATGATGTAAAAAGAATTAGTCAAGTCTAGTCTCAAAATGTATAAGACTTACAAACTTATTTCAAAACTATATTTTATTTTCCAGAAAAAGTTCAATCTAAGTAATAAATTGTAATTACTTTTCTCGCATAACGAACGTACGAACGAAAGCAGATTTCGTTAGTACATCATGTTTGTATTTTTCAGAAAGATATTTTTTTTCTTTTTTTTTTTTTTTTGACCCGTTGTAAGTAGATAAAGTTATATAAATTTGTTTTCACAAAGATATTTTTCTGACCCGCCGTAAGCAGTTGAAATTATATAAATTTGTTATTCTTTGCTAATGAGCGGTGCCTTCTCAGACGAGCTGGCTCGATCCAATTACGAGTATAAAAGCAATCGTTACGTTGTCAACATCGCTTGCGATAGGAGTTGTTGGAACGATAAACAACTGGCGCGAGTTTTGAATCTCTCGAGATACTTTCTCGTCGAATTAGTAGAAAGTTCACAGCGTGCACGAACAACATGTTGCAAATATACGTGCGGATACTTGTTCGAATACTCTGACTACGCTTTCTCCTTTCATCCCGATACTTTTGCGTGCGTTTGACGCATTCGCGCTAGGCAATTGCACGACGCACGAATATTCCAGCAGTTCATTTTCCTATTTTTCGACGTTTCGAACGTCGCGCAGGGATGAAGAAATTTATCATTCTTTCAATTGTACTTTCAGTTGCTTCTTCTTAACTGTCTAAACTTGACAAGAACATGCCTCGACACGTCTTCCCTTTACAATCCCTTAATTTCAGACTGCGACTTGCTTGAAAAATTAACAGCAAAACGCATCGTAACGTTGGAACGTTGAAAACCTCCTCCCTCAAAAAGATACGCATGGAAATGAATTTTGTCGAAAAATAAAGAGACGAAGAGTAAAAAGAAAAGAGAGAGAGAGAAAGAGAGAGAGAGAGAGAGAGAGAAAAGGGGGGAATATGTAAAAGTGTACTGGGAGTTATAACGCGGCAAGGTAAAAGTAGAAACTGCAAGAGAATTGGACTTTTACTCTTTCAACAACGTCGACCCACTTGCAACGATATTGCCAGGAGGGGGGGGGGGCGAGGGGGTGGAAAAGGGAGAAAAAAAAGAAGAAACAAAAAGAGAAGAAAAAAAAAACCGAAAACCAACAAAGAATCAAATCTAACGAACAGCTCGCCACTCCGATCGAGAGATCAACGCTAAATATTCTCTTTGCACGCATTGTCGGTGCGACGTGAACGTTTTTTCAATACCAAACAGCGGTATTCGGAAATTCGATCGAAAAAAAACAAGAGTGAGTGAGTGTGTGTGTGAGAGAGAGAGAGAGAGAGAGAGAGAGAGAGAGAGAGAGAAAAGAACCGGAGGCTCGCCCGCATATGGACTTTGAACGCTTGACGCGGAACATTTTATAGTTAGAGGAAAATCGAGGCGAGGCGCGGCGAATTCGACGTATTCACTGACCTTTCTATCAAATTTCATTCATTGCCAGCGCGACACGCGCACCGGCGTGTCGATTGAAATAATTGCTTGAAAAACGTTCGTTCGGTACGTTCGGTACGTTTGGCCAGAGAGTAGAGGTGTTATACCTATCGCTTAATACATCGTGGATGCCTCTGATGATGTTAAATAAAATTGTATTCGTTCCGCTTGTACGTTTACAGGGGCAGGACGGGGAAAATAAATATTTGCGAGGGATGATAATTTCACCGAGCGATGAAAATCATTTGTCATACAAATTTGTAATTGTATTTAAATATCGGGGGAAACAAGTTCAGCACAGCCTACCGGACAAATTCTTTGTTCTTACCGTTGGTTACCTGCATTATTGATGAAAAAAACAAATTAGTATTCGTTTCATCTCGTTCTTAACAACATATCTCGACGTTCTTCCTTCTTCGACGTTACCAGAGATGTAAGACGTTCACGCTTCGATTTTGTGCGGCAAAAGTTATTCTTCGACCGCGGATTCTTTATTTTCCACGTAAGCAAATAATTTTGTTACGCTGCGTATATTATTAGAGTAGACATAAATGCCCCAGTTTCTGCGATTTACTTTATACATTACGTGTCAAACCTAAGTCTTTTGCTTAAATTCGGACAAAAGTTTAAAGAAATATTTTATGTAATTGAAATTCTTAGCTTATTTTCCCCTCTTTCGTTTTTATATAAAGAAAAAAAAAAAAAAATCTGAAGTTATAGAGAAAAAAAGTGAATGACCGCAGGACAATGTGAAAGTGGCTTTGAAAATGCTGCTCGAAGAGAAGAAAATGACTATGAGGCAGGCCGATAAAGCTTTCCACGTTTCCAAGAAAGAAAATATCCATTATTTTGCTCGCGATGCTTGCAAACGCATTTAAATGAAATTTTTGTTCCATTTGAGCGTCTTTTTATTAACGTTGTTAATTATATAAATTTTAAAATCTATTATTTGTCTAGATGTCTGATACTTGACGACAACTTTTGGTATGTAGCGAATTACGACTATTATATGTATGAGATAATGAGTCCATGTGATAAAGTTTGAGGAAAACGTACCCTCTTATCGAGCATCATTTCCTTTCTTTTTAAATCTATCAAAAATTAAAGTTTATCAAGTTAATAGAAAAAAACTTGAAAGTAACCTACTGTTATTTACATATACTTCCAGCGAAATCTTTTTCGATCCTCCACTTTTCATAAATTTAAAAATTATTCGTCCGTAATATTTACGAGCGAACAGTCATTTTTACCTCGCTGGACGAACGATATTCAAATCGGGCAGGAAAATTAGAACGCTGGTTAATAGTAAGTAAACTGGCCCGGAGCTGATGCATTCGTGCTGCAGCTGAAGAGACACAGAAACACTGCGAGCCGACACTGGACCGGCGCGAGTTTTATAATTCAGAAAGCGAACGAACCGCTGCCGAGTATCGCACTGATCGACTCCCCGAATTCGGTTTAATTTAATTTCAAAAAAACGTAGTACGTGCAAAAATTAATCGCTCGTTTCAATTGAAATATAAATCTGCCAAATTGACCGGAAAGAACGGAATCAGTGCAATTTGATTTATCAGATCGCGGCTCGCGAGGAACGCATTGTGAAAAATCGGTCGGTCTTAAAATTAAGGATTTAGTCGACTCGCTTCGAAGCGAAATAATCGGAATTTCCAGCAACGTGTGCGCGTATTACACGATCGCGCAGATCACCCCTATGCGCCCCCGGGGTCGCTGATCCGCGCGATACGAATTTGACTCACGTTTTACGCGAGTCCACCCCCTCCTCTGTTAAGTTAACTCAAACTTTGACACGAAGTTACGCCGATCTCCAAGACCGAAATACCAAACTGTCGCGGCTGTTACTCCGCGTGTAACTGAAACGGACGTTAGCCCCACCCCCTTTGCATACCTTGCAACAATGCCGCGCTGAAACTGCCATGTAATTTGCAACTTCTACGCCCGATACACGTTTTCAGTATTTCTCGTCGGACCTGGTTACCGTCACCGACACGCCCGTACCGATCGTCGTCGCCAAACTGCAACAATTATAGCTTTCTGTTAGCAAAATGGAGACGATTAATTTTCTCCCCATTCCCACCCCTTATCCCTCGCTGTTCTCAACGTCTTGATTCTCAGGGACGCTTCGTTCATACGACGATAGTGAATGAACCAAAGTTACAGTGACGATATAATTTTTCTTTTTTTTGAGAATTTTTCCTCTCGAAATTGCATTCGAAGCACCAATGAAATTATATACGTAGATCTGGATTAAATATGCAATAACCTTGGCCCGATCCAAGTAACAATCGATATTTCTCTTGCGTACTGGAATCACTTTCTTCCCTTTTCCTCTTTCGTTTAACGCCCAGCGTTATCCGCGCGGGCAAATTTTTCAGAAATTACGGTAGACTCGGACTTTCTGTTTGCAATTTTGTGAAAAGAAACTCGGCTCGACAATGTTTTTCACAAGTAATTGGAACTTCACTGTAAGATGGAATATCTTACGGTGTAATGATAATAATATTTGACCATTATCGTTTAGAACGCAAAGTCGTATAGTTGTATAACTTCAGGCCGATCCTTGTAACGAGATACGTGCTCATTTTTAATTCTTTGTGCTACGTTAATCTCGTTTAACTCGAAGACCGTTTCGCTGTGATGAATGTCTATCGTTAATGATGTTGTTATTTATCGTGGCGTAGAGTGGATAAACATTATCCAGAGACTGTACACGTGCACGTAGCCTATTACAAAATTATCACGTTTGATCGTTTAAAGTAACGAGTTCAAGCTTAAGGAAACCAAATATTATGCGCAATTAATAAAGTTAGTAATTAAAACCCCGCAAATACATAATCGACAAAAACTTTTTGGGTAACTTGCGTAACATCTCAGAATAACGTAAATCCCATATAACATAATTATATTAATCCATAACAACATAATTATCATATAAAATCCCAGAATAACATAAAAGTATTAATCTCAAATACGTAAATATAGAAATAAAAAATCGAGTGATCAACCTTAATGTATAAAATTCCAAGATAATATAGAATTATTAATCTCAAATTATTATCATATTATTATTAATGTGATATGTAATATAATATATATTATAATAATTATAATATAATATATAATATACATTATAATAATTATAATGTAATATATAATATATTATTATATTAATCTCAAATACATAATCAACGAAATAAAAATTGGAATTACTCGAGACACAAAATTCCAAAGCAGCACAAAAATATGAATCCCAAAATACGTGTGACCAATGAAATAAGAATTGAAATTATTAACCCCAATAAAATCCCAAAATAACGTGAAATTATTAATCCCAACGAAATAAAAATTGAAATTATTAATCGCAAAATATTAACCAAAGTATTAATATAATAATATGCGCAACGAACGGAATAATAATGAAGGTTAGAGAAAATTTCTGGAAAAGAGCATTTCCTCTTGAACAATTCTGAAAAGAATCGTCAAAGATGTACTTTGAAACGATACGCCGTCCACTTGCTATCGATCGTTTCTTGCGTCGCCCGTAAGAATCATAAACCCGGTTGGTCCCTTTCGGAAGAACCGCGTCGGGATCGATCGGCGATTCCGTCCCATATCCGGAATTATCGTCTCTAGAACGCGGCGTAACAGCGGCGAGAGGCCATCGATGCGGTTCGAGAGCGCGTCGCATGGAAAACCGATGATACTGAAACGAAACTCCTCCGCAGAAACCGAGCTTGCTTACGCGCGTACACGTACAAGCGAATCTCCACGTATGTACGTGCATTCATCTACGATACACCGTGGCGTCTTAAATTCCTGACAGCATGGAGATTAAGAATAAAGAGAAACAAAGAAAAATATTAGCTCGGAGAGTTAATGATCTGATCTGAAGAGAAAATTCAGTTTGCAAACTTAGCCAGTGTATTAGCGAATTTGCCTAATTCCCAGCTAGACGGGATAAACGAATAAGGATTGTCATACTACGTGCGATTGATGAGACGGAAGCCTGCATTTTCCATGGAGAGATGAATTGTTGAAAATATACTCGTGCGAAATTTGGTGAAAATTGATGAAAACATATTGGAACTTCAGAATCAGAGGCATTGACGAGAAGTAACGAAACTTTGTCTCACATTTTCAAGTCGTTCTCGAGTTATTGGCAGGATAACCTTCTGTCGATCGTCGTCAATTAAAATTAGTCCACTTGATAACTATAATGCTATATTTGTGTCGAAAAGTCGAAGGAAAGAAGGAAAGAAAGAAAAAAAAAAAAGAAAAAAGGACCGGAACTGGATAAATATCGAAAGTCCTGAAACTTTCCACTCTAGTATCAAGTGTTTCTTTTAACCGTCAGAATCTGTCCGCGACATCTCTCGTACCGCGAATTTCGAACCACGGTGTATACTGCTTTCGTTGCGCGGGGGAGAGACGCGCGTGTACGTGTCGCATTTTATGCATGCTAGCCAAGTGTGCAGAATCGTGTAGAAAAGGGGGCGAAGCGAGGAAGGGGATGGGTAGACGCGGTGGGCGGATCGATATTAAAATAGTGACCGAATTCCAGTGTGCCGCAACCTACCCTAACACCCTCGACTCACCCTTAAACTTGTCCCTCCCTTTCTTTCTCTCTCTCGCTTCTTTCGTTCGTCCTCGTTTCACGCCGTTCCACCACCCCTCTCCTCTTCATCCCCTTTTCTCTCTCTCTCTCTCTCTCTCTCTCTCTTTCTCTCTCTCTCTCTCTCTGTCGAGATACGCCGCCGGCTGGTCCGCTGGAAAAGTTTCCTCGTAGCGCGCGGAGAAGGAAGGAAATGAAAACAGCTCCATAAAGTGGCAACCGAAATTTCGGCGCGCCGTACAAAGAGAAAGAAAGAAACGGAAAGAGTGAGAGAGCGAGAGAGAAAGAGGGGAAGAAGCGTCTCGGTGACTCGACTGAAAAATAACAGCCAGTCCGGCGGAGGGACGTTCCAACGGGATCTTAAGCCTGCGCCATTCGGACGGCCCGTTTCTGTCGACGTATTTACGAACTGCTCTTACGAACAGTCTTGAACAGGGGGATGGTCTTGAACGACGGCGAGGAAAAGGATGGGAAACTGCCGCGGTGGATTTCGTTGACACGATTTGGGCGTTTAGGAATTTCAATGGAGGGTGGCTACGCTGGAAATTCCGATGTCTCGGAGGTTAGGTTTGATCCTATTTGGTGGTTTCTGGGATGGTTGGAGGGCTGTGCGAATTTTTTTTGGAGCTGGAGGAATATTGACAGGCAGATTTACGAACAACGGGAGGAGATTCTTAGAAGCAAAAGTTTCGTGAAAAATCGATCAACTCGTCTTTTGTTGATCTTTTGTTGTCGATTCTTAAAATTTACAAACTCGTTGTTATTAATGTTAATAAATAGTGGTAGTTGTAACATTTACTAGATACAGTAATTGAATTTTTAATTGGGGTTAATAATTGAGATTCTTAATGAAAAATTTGTTTGAAAGACCGAACCGATCAACTCGGCTTTTTGTTTATTTTTAAATTTTGTAAATTCATTATTTAAAAGGCAGGTCGAAGACATAAATGTTCGTTGTAATAGTTACTAGATATAATGATATTCTCCCTGGCTTCCATCTTTTAATAATTATGTTCACAAAAATATGAATTCACAGTCCATTGCTCGCATTGTGCTTGTCAAGTATTTTTTAATTAATTCAATATCTTTTTAATTGGTTCTCACATTGGATGCCTGTTTCCTCTACAGCCTTAAATCAATGTTGTTCTCTTTCATTCTGAATCGTTTAATACAAATAATAGATACACACAAAACAATTTATCGCAATAATTTTTCTCTCGTCAAATGAAAATCTTCTTTCAACACTTAATTGCGCATACATATTTTCTCCAGTATTATTATAATTCTATCAAGAGATTTCGCAAAGTGCAAAATGCTGTTTAAAACGAAAAAAAGGTTAGGAATTAATAGCTCTGTAATTTTCATACTTTATTTGTTAGCAACGCTTTCTTTTCAAATATCTATACATAAAACGCAATCGTTTTCACGGAGTTTCGCGTTGAAGCGAAATAATTAACCGCAAGATAGACAAATATATAAAAAAAGTAAAATTCCATTCTCTGCGCTAGGAAACGCCGGCATCTTCGTTTCAAAAAGTACGAGGGGGGAAAAAAAAAAAAAAAGAAAAAGATTATTTTCCTATGTTAAATGCCATGCCGTGTAGCGAGATCGGGCTGCACGATATTTATAGTGGAAAGTAACTAATGATTCTCGCTGGAGAAGCGGATCCACGAGCTGTAAAACCTTTACGCTTGCTTTGCAAGCCAAGCCGGCAAACTCTTTATATCGCGATAATCATTAGAACGTATTACCAAGAATGCTAACGAGCGTATTTTCTTCTCTAAATCCTCAAAAGCGAGACACTGCTTACGCCCTCCCCCTCGCCGTTCTCCTCTTTCTCAAAAGATCTTCCCTCCGCGGGAAGGGGTATTAATTTTCAAACGAAAATTTTCCACGTTTCGAGCGGCAATCCGCGACGCTCGCCTAATTAAACGTTTACGTTGTTTTCAATCGGCGGACAACTGGAATACCCGTAACTCGCGCACACGCTAATTTAAATATCAATTCCTGCAGATTTCGAGCAACGGCCCGTGTAATTTCGCCGTCATTTCGAATGGAAATTTTTCCGTCAGTTTCTCCGGCAACGATCCGCGTGCTCGCCTAATTGACCATTTACAACTGTTCGCGATCAATCGACAACGAGAACGTCGTTAACGTTCATTTTCACCAAGTTTTCGAGTAACAATCCACGTGAGAATTTGAAGCAACGAATAATCCTAGCGCGTTTTATATATTTTTCTGATTAACCTAACGGTAATGATAATTGTCGCGAATTTTCGTGACTATGTTGAACAACAGCGATTCTCTGTCGACGCTCTGTTGATGATTGAAACGAAACTTCTGCGGCGTGAATACAGAGACGAGGGAGAAGAGAATGCAAATTTATGGAAATACTATGATGAACCTGTTGTACCGATTGTGATGTAATACCGATTTATGGCTAATGCGGTAATGACTGATGAAACAGACGATAAATAATATAAAATCGCACGAGAACGAACAAGGTGAATTTATATTTGAGAAAAAAAATCTGCTGCCTCTATTTTTTTTTTTTTTTTTTGATTCCTTCGAGTCTAAAGTTAATCGAAGAGTATTGCTCCTACATCTTTTGATATCTAACGAATTCTGCAGTGCAATTATTACAAACAGATACAGTCTGTTTCATTCTTTTTTAAATCGGAAAACATCAACGAGATTTGAAAATTTTCAAACGTTTCATCATCGACGAGTCGTAATTTCCAGCGCGTATTAAATTTATTTATCCCAGAAAACAGGCAGAGGCTGGCCGTCAGTTGTGCTAAATGTTTTAATCTTCTTAGCGATATTTATGCATTTGTTTACGCATTTTGCGTCGCAACGCGACAGAAAAACGTAACGCGAAAATGTTGAAAGCGTTGAAGAAGGAGAGGCGCTCGTCTCGTTATTATTATTTCAACGAGCAACGGTATCTCTCGCCTAAGTAGATTGCAATGAACTTCTACCGACTTCTAACGAACGTTTAAAGCAACGCCCCCCCTTTTTTTCCCCGCTGCTAAGCGACAAAATAATTTTAAAATAATACGAATAAATAAAGTAAGACGGAGAAAAGAAGCGAGAATAGAGAGAAAGAGAGAGAGAGAAAAGAAAAAGAAGCGAGGATGATAGAAAGGGAAAAAGAAGAAAATGTGGGGGACGAGAGGGGCACGCTCGTAAAAGTACGACGAGTAGTGATCGCGAGTAAGCGGTTGAATCGTAAAACCACGGTGTATGGAAAATGAAATCACGAGCCAAACCGGCAGTTACACCTTCGAAGCATAATGCTTCGAGGATTTAAAAGTTACCAGGTCGAGAAGGTCGAAAAAAATGCAGGAAAAGAAAGAAAGGAAGGAAAGCGCAACTCTGCCAGCTTATAAATTTTAATCGACGTAACATCAAGCGTTACTTGCTCATTAATTACGTGGCGTGGCCATAGATTGGTACGTAAGACGAAGCAATCCCATCGTTTCGAAACGCACACAGGCCTTATCATAATTTTCAAGCAGAACTAGCCCCCCCCCCCCCCTCACCACCAACATCTTCGTTTTAATAGCATGCGAAAAAAGTACACGTGGAGCTTAATTCGTTAGCAACCTTGTCTTATGAAATCTGCGATGCCACGCTCGAGAGCTCTAATTAGAATCGTTATTATTAGCCCCGGTCGGTGCTACCGGCTGTCATTCATTTGCCAACTTAGTCGAGCAACGAAACGAAAACAGGAATCTCGCCTGCTCGCTTTTTTTTCACGCGTTTCGTGCACTGATTGCTCGCCATTTCCGAATCGAAGTGTACACAAGGACACGTGGTTTCATCGACGAAGAGAGATTCTTCTTTACGCATACATCGCGTACGTTTCAGCCATGAAATTTTGCAAACGTTGATTTTCACAACGTTGCATAAACACTTACAGTGATGATGATTACTAGGTAAAAAAAAAAAAAGAAGTTAGGCTAATGACAGATTGAAGTTAGAAAGAGAAATGAATTGAAATTCGAGTGAAACTTCGAAAATGTTTTTCAATTGATTTTTTCAGTAAATAATTCCAATTTTTTTGGGGGGGGGGGGGGGATCGACGTCTAAAAATTTGTTCTAATTTTTCGACAAAGCGCTTCGTTTTAAACCTCTCAGGTTTGAAGAGTGCACCCAAGATAGTTCTATTCCGGCATTCAACATACCAAATATACGTTCATATGAGCGGATTTCCCAAATAATTGCCAGAATTGAACTTCCATTGTAATTTTAGAATTTGTAGAAAACTATTTAGAAAGTCAACTACGTCTTAAAACGTTCTGTCTTCCGTAAAAGTCGACGTTCCAGACTTAGAATCCTTTCAATTCTAATTGCGAGAATTGCCTAAAAATGGAACGCGAGATCGTTTATTCGACGGCGTTAAATAAAACCTTCGACAACAGGCTTGATCTTCTACTTTCTCTTTGCAAATGGTTTTCGTTTGATTGTAGTTTAACTGAGTGATTGACGCTAAACTAACTGAACTCGAGCCCGCTTGCCTTTTCATAAGCGAAATTGTTTCAACGAAACGTTCTTGAGAAAAGGTACCCTCGAAATTCATCAAATCTTGGGTCTGCTATCACGCAGCAGGAGAATATCTGCAAATCCCCGAAACTTTGGTCCAAACAAAATCTCTTTCTCTCTCTCTCTCTCTCTCTCTCTCTCTGAAATTCCCGGCGTGATTCCATAATTAGAGTATCTGTAACATCAGCGGCGGCCGTAGATACGATTTTCCGGCGATGTGCGATCGGGCGTCGCGTCGCCGCGGCGCCGCGCAGCTCGCCCCGTCGTGCATTCCCATCGTGATAATCGTGGTCCGCGGAACACACCACCGGTCGAATAGCTAGGAAAAGTCGCATGTTAAGCCTGATAAACGAAACATAAAAGCACGGAGGTGGCCGAATGGGTGGAGGAAAAGGGCGGCGGAGGTTCGGCGGTGCGCGCGGTGGTTGAACGGGTGGTCGCGTAGGCGAGCGCCGCGCCACAGCAGGCTAGCACAGGCTAGCCGGGTGTATATCCAACGCTCTTCCTTGTTCCTACCACACGGCCATATCCCTGGCTAATACGTATATACGATAGCTGGTAAAGCTACGCTAGCCTAGCTCGCTTACTTGTCGGCGTGAGCTTGCAACGGGCGCGTAGGCGTGTGCTCACACACACACACACACACATACGAGCGCGAGCTTGCGGGGGTAGAGAACGTAGCGAAGGGCCGCGTGCTCTCTGTGTGCCAGTGCCTGGCCGTCGACTAACTTTTTCCTTCTTTTTGCCCGGCCCGATCGATACCGGCGACTTATTTTGGATTATTTTCAGCGCGGGCAGAGTGTGCGCGCCTTTTCTCCGCAAAAAAATGGGAATTCGCGCGGACCGGTGCATGGCTTTCTGGTAAATTTTGCTGCGACCGACGTTCTCCAATGAGCACGACGCGAAAAAACGTATTAGAGCGTGTAACCGGCAATTTTTGTTGCGCCGTCGCCGTCGAGAAAAAAAGGAAGCACCGGCGTACTCTCCTCTCTCTGCCATCGGTCGACGGAGCGGCGCCATTCTCGAGATTATGTAAAAAATGCGGGACCAGCATTGTGCCCATTAGACACCGCTGTCCAATGAAACGCTGTAAACTGTTCCCCGTGTCCTGTCTTCTCTCTCTCTCTCTCTCTCTCTCTCCTTTTTTCTCTCCCCCTCGTTTCTCCGCTCTGTCTCTGTTTCGCTCTTCCTCTTTTTCGACCATCGCCTCTTCCTCGCCTCTTCTTCCTCTATCGCTTCTTCGTCCCTCCGCACCGAAAAACGCGTAGCCGCGTAAATGCCGCCGCATGAAAGTGTCTTTTGTCGCGGGTGGAACGCGCGGGCGCGCGCGCGCGCTCTCTGTTCTCCTCTCCCTCCGCTTGGCGGTTCCGCGATCTTTTCACCGGCGTTTCGCGCTTTTGATCGTTCCCCCGGTGAAACGATTACGCGGTACAAATTCGCTCGACAATGTATGTTTTTTCTCGTTCCCGTCCTCTCTTTACACGCGCGTAACAGCGTACGCTAACGTGCTCGCTCGCTGTGTGCACAGTTACCGAGGTACCTGTGCGTGTGTTTTCCTTCGTTTTCCTTTTTTCTTTCTATTTGCTCTAATGACGCATGCGAGGGAAAACTATGACGCAAGTATTCGCGTTCGCGGCGGACGCTGGACGTCGCGACAAAGGGCTCTGTGAAACGATTTAGAAGAAACGGCCCCCCTCCCCCCTCTGATCGATTTTGAAATTAGCGCACCGGGCACGAGATGTTTGACGCCGGGTTTTCAAAAATGCCGGTCGTCGAGACGAGGAATCTTCGTGGAAAGACGACGAGGAAGATGAAGGAAACCTGCGTGTTCTCGCGAAAATGCACAGAAATTCAGGCAATTTGGCGACCAAGTTTGGAAAGTAGAATAGACCAACATTTGAAAGGTCGAGACGTTTAGTCTAACATCGATAGTCCATTAAAAATCTACAAATCACAGAAACTCGAACCGAAGTTAGCAAAACTAATCCATTCCAAAAAATTCTCACTCCTGTTTGCTGGATTTTCAAATCGTGATCGTCGAAAGCTGTTGAGATGAAAATCTTCGTAGGAAAACGACGCTGCGTGTTCGTTTCAGCAAATTTGGCAAAATTTCAAGAGTAGAACCAACCAGCAATTGAAGAAAGGTCGCACGTAAAAAAAAGTGGAGACTCTGGTCTAATATAAAAAGTCCATTAGAAATCTTTCACAGAAGCTCGAACGTCATCACCGAAACGAACAAACCGCGAAACCCTTTCAGTATTATACGTATCTCGCAGAAGCAAAACAAATCCATTCGAAAAATTCTCACTCCTGTTTGCTGGATTTTCAAATCGTGATCGTCGAAAGATGTTGCGATGAAAATCTTCGTAGGAAAACGACGAGGAAGATGAAGGGAGCTGCGTGTTCGTTTCAGCAAATTTGGCAAAATTTCAAGAGTAGAACCAACCAGCAATTGAAGAAAGGTCGCACGTAAAAAAAAAAAGTGGAGACTCTGGTCTAATATGAAAAGTCCATTAGAAATCTTTCACAGAAGCTCGAACGTCATCACCGAAACGAACAAACCGCGAAACCCTTTCAGTATTATACGTATCTCGCAGAAGCAAAACTAATTCATTCGAAAAATTCTCACTCGTGTCGGCCGGACGATCCATCCTGAATTTCCTCCTCCGGTCACGTCCATCCGCAAAACACTGACCTATCGGCCGTCGAATTCATCTCGTTAATTAACTCTTTCACTCTATGGCTATACACATCCGGCAGCAATGTTATGTTACCGAATATTTCCTCCAAGTTTTGAACGTAACATCGAAATTGATTAACACGCGATTGATACCCGGTATTGAAAGCGAAAAAGTGTTTAGTCTAGCGTGATGGATATTACGAGAAGATGTCCCGAGTTGAAAGATTAACTTTGAAAATACTCGAATTCACTGAATTCTGGCGGTAGATAAAATTTTAAAAATTTTATCTACTATTCAAATTCAAATTTGCGAAATTGATTAACACGCGACTGATACTCGGTACTTGAAAGCGGAAAAGTGTTTAGTCTAACGAAAAGATGTCCCAAGTAGAAAGATTAATTTGAAAATACTCGAATAACTTCGCGAATTCACTGAATTTTTCTGGCGGTAGGTAAAATTTTTAATATTTCAAAATTTTATCTACTATTCAAGTTCAAATTTTCAAAATTTGAATGACTTTGCTCTAGAAGCGCGTATTGAATATTCCTTTTTAGCCATAAATTTGGCTGTAATAAACTGGGCTGATGAGGAATTAGAGAATAAATGATTATATTTTTATATTCAAAATCTCCCATGTTTCTGATATCGTATGGAAATACGCACGGTTGCTCGAAAACACAGAATTTCTAGTCTTCGCAAAGATCATCAATATTAAAATCTTTGTAATTTCATAAAAAGAAATAGCATAGACGATCAATTTTTAAGCATGAATCATGCACTTTTGAAATGTGTCATGTGCAGCATGTAAAAACATTGAAAAACTATTTTCACGACTAAATCTACAATTTGAATTTGATGATCGAAATCTTTCCTTTTCAACGCTCCTCCTCCCTCGAAAACTTAACGAAAAACTTGACGATTTCATTCACTTTATTCAACTTTCAATATTAAACTCAGGTGACGAAAATTCATTTGTTCTTGTCCGATAATAAATCAACGGGAGGGGGGGGGGGGAAGAATCGTGCAGTAAGATTTTGAGAATCATCTACAAAGCTATCAATCCAATTTTCAAACTCACCCTGAGAAGAAATTTTTCGAGGAGAAACGTGTCTTCACCACGTCATAAAATAAAACGAACGATACAAAGTAAAGGTTTAAAGCCTCGAGGCTTTAGAAACGAACTCGAGCTGACCCTCGATATTTGCACGATGTGTTACTTCTTACGAAATTTCAACAATTTAAGCGACGATTTTTCGTATGTCGCATCGATATTCACAGAGTGACTTGGTGTGTGTATTTTCGTCCATTTCTTTGCCTCGGTATTTTTAAACCGTACCCAGTTGTATTTACGCCAGTTGTAAATGTGCGCGCGTTAAAAGGGTTAAGCCGACGTGTCGTCCGGAGAAGACACCGGATTCCTCGCGAAGAACCCGGTAACCATGCTCGGGAAATAGCGAGCGTGCTATTTAAACCGCGGACGTATCAATAACGGAGTAGTTTTTGGCGGATTTCATTGATTTCCGATGGAGTTGCGCTGATGTGCAGGGACAGGAGGGCAGGTAGGCTACATGCACAACATTGTAATTGATTGGACCTGTGGCCTGATAACCGCTCGGTGACCTCACCAGCCCGTTCGATACGCGTACTCGGTCATGGAATAATTATTTCTTCTTTCTCCCGCGTCGGATTCCCGGCCCTATCTGCCCGCCGGAACGCTTTCAATCGATTACCAACCAGCGATCTGTCGCTCGCCGAACACTGATCCGGCTATCGACGCGTTTCCATATCGGCAAGCGCCGATCTTTCCAAGCGGAAAATGAGGGGAAAAAGCAACAACAAGAAAAAAAAAAAAAAAAGAAAAAAGAAGAAAGGAA
The DNA here is from genome assembly GCF_011392965.1 of Frieseomelitta varia. Classification (NCBI taxonomy): domain Eukaryota; kingdom Metazoa; phylum Arthropoda; class Insecta; order Hymenoptera; family Apidae; genus Frieseomelitta; species Frieseomelitta varia. Next base: position 488,640 of record NW_025110022.1, on the reverse strand, counting down.
GGAAGGAAGGAAGGATTAGCCTCGAGTGCGAGACGAGGCAGAACAGTGGGTTGTAATTGCACGAGGTGAACGAGGTTTGACTGTTTTTTAAAACATTTCCGAGCGTGTTGCGGTCGAATCCATATCCCCACGTTCCATTTTTACCCACAGCCGCCTGGTCGTTCCTCGCGGAGGTGGTCGCGAGTTTGAAAATTTGTTGGATGACTGGAAAAAATTGAACTGGAACTCGACGAAAGATATTGATCCGTGAAAAAGAGACGTGGTTTCCCGACGGGAGTACAAAATTGCGAAATCGTTTGTTGTTCGTGTTGTTTTCGCGAAATATACGATTTGACAGGCGATTTTTGACGAATCGTTCGAATTGTGTAATTTAGCGAGTTTTGATGTAAACCGAGAGCTGAAGCAGAATGGGAGAAGCTCAATAATTTTTATAAATTTTACAACCCTGCTTGAAATCATTCATCGCGGCAATGTTACTTATTAGCCACCATTTATTGAGAAAGATTCATACGTAACATCCTGCCAAAGGTCACTCAAGTATGCACTGACTATCCCTTTGATTTATTAACTCGATGCTCTCATTATGATTCTATACGTCGATGTATAACCTCCATCGATTTGTTTTTAGGCTCGTTTACATTTTTTAAAACCTCTCTATATAGGTCTATATAGGTTTGCGTAACTTTGCACAGGCTACTGCCACTGATGTATGCGCCATTAATTCTTTTTTTTGTTACTACGACTGCTTCATCAGTAATGCGATTATCGATACCATGCTATCCGACTTAGCTTGTTTGCTCTTTAAAATTTTCTTTCGATTGTCCAGCCTGCGTCGTTCGTTACACGAATAATTGAAAAGTTGGTAAAATTTATAAATAAAGAAAGGAGAGTCGCACGCGCGTTGCACAAGAAACGTCTGATCAATTTTCCATTATTTAAAAACGCGCGCTTTGTAATTTTCACAGTTTAGAATTCCTGACAGTGAGAAATAGCCTCGATATAGAAAGTGAATTTGACAGATGCGTGACACATATCGCATTACGCTGCAATTACTTCACGTGAAGTAATGTAATCGTTTCGGCCATATTTCACGGTACTTATTTATCCCTACTACGTCTGAACATTTGCACGAGATTTTTAGTAAAAATTTAATTGTACTTTCCCGCGAAAATATAGCTACTATATATAATTCATAAATGCTATTATATCCCATACTGTGGCCATATAAATAACTGAATGTTCGTCATGCATTTTCCACATTGTAGAAATATCCCGCCTGTTTCTCTACATTTATATCCGAATGACATTAATCTTCTAATTCAAACATCAGTTTATACTCGTCTGTGACTTGCGCGTAAAAATAGAGGGAGCTTCCAGTACCGAGTCCGACGTAATCTTGTTTACTGCTTGAAAATCAGTTCGTTTTCCATGCGTCTAATTTCCACATCGTGAAAATGAGAAAAGAAAAAGGAAGAAAATAACAATTCTATATATGGGGACATTGCAAACTCTGATCGGATTTCTGATCATCTCACTCTTACATTACAACGTAATCCTGTCGTGGAGGACACTTTTTATCCAAAAGATTCTTCTTGTCGCTCGTCGAGAAACGAGTTTCTTAATGCCAATTCAGTGAATAATTAACGCTGGTCAAGGAGTATTGGTCAAGGACTAATTAACAAGCCACGCTAATTGTCTCTCTTTCTCTCTGTCTCTGATGCGAAAAAACTCACTGAAAAAAAAGAAAGAAAAAGAAAAAAAAGAGAGAAAAAATGAGAGGCAAACAGAAAAAGACACGTTGAAGAGTGCAGCTGTTGCACGCACGTAGTAGCACCGTTACGGCCAAGTCTGCAACGAGGTAGCCAAGAAACACCGGAAACCCGGATAGAACAAATCTCTTAATAGCTCGTTAATAGTGAAACTCGGCGCGGAAAATCAAGCGTGCGGTTATCGAACATGCCCGAATATTTGAAACTGCGTTTAATGGCGCGTTCGCGCGAGTAATTACTCGCTTTCCCGGGCTAATAGACGTTCGAATAATCGAGACTCTATTATAACATAACAGCAGCATTGAAAGCCGCTACCGCTGGCACGCGCGCGAAACACGCCTCTTCTCCCCCCCCCCCCCCCCCGCAAACCGATTTCTTCTCCAGCGAGAAGTAGATTTTCGAATGGTGTGGTTTTCGACTGATTGTCGCGTAATTTTTGTTTCGTCCTACAAGAGCTTGGTTTCACAATTAATTGAATAATAAGTGTAAGAAAATTCGCGGCGCAGTGATGACCGACAGTATCGATAATCGGTTGATTAATATTGGCATGAACAAACATCGCAAAGCTACAAAACTACGGAACATTATTCAGGCTCGAGATATGTTATTAACGATTGGAAACGATAAGAAGGCCACGGATCGGAAAAATGTTTGATCATGAATTTGTTTCAGCAACTGTTTCGTCGTCGTTACACAGAGTCGTTCTTCTCTGTTTCGTTAAATCATCGTTCGCCGCGCGTATCAAGCGCAAAGTGGAAGCGACTCGCAGCCGGAACAGCCGCAACGATGTGCGTCGTGCATTATAAAACGGAAAAGCGGATCCGCGTGATAATTAAGAAAGGATATACCGTTCGACAGCTTCAGGCTAATTGAACGCGTTTCCGATCAGGGACGCGCGTTCCTGAAGTGTAATCCTTTTTAACGAGCCACTCCGAAAACCTCCGCTGCCCTCCACTCCTCCCCGACGCATTGTGCTCCTGTTCTGTTCTAAATACATATACATCGGCCGCGGCCAATCAACGTTGCGCTACACAACGCGCGCCTGTGAACGTACACAAGGGCGAAGGAGTGAACATCGACCGACGATGAAAAAGAGAGAGAGAGAGAGACTCATAGACTGGGAGGGAATTTTTCGATTTCTTCGAATCGAGCCACTCTCTTTCTCTTTCTCTCGAATGGGGGCGCGTGCACACACAGGTGTCTCGCAGTGCGTGAGCCAGCCAACTTTCGTGGAAGTTGCAGGATGAGCGCGAGAAGATACGCAAGATACGTTCGCGAAGTACAGGAAGAGCGCAATTCCGCGGACTTAGCAACCGAGTCCTGCCATCTTCGGTTAATTCCGCGCGATAAACGAACATCGCCGCCTCGCTTCCGCCGCTCCGATCGGAGATAGACACTTTGACGGCAGCCTCTATCGATCCTTCGCGCGGGAAACTCGCGAGTCATCCGATCTCTCTCTTTTCCGCAGAAATTTTCCACGGTAATTTAATGGCAAGTACTGGCAAGTATTGCGTTGTGTTTTTTTTTTTTTTTTTTTGTGAAAAATGTAGTGTATATAGTATATATAGCATATATAGCATATATAGTAAATATAGTATATAGTAGACAATATATTGACCAATTTAATCGATTTTCCGATCTTACGATTTTGGCAACCTATATATATAGCATATATAGTATATATAGCATATATAGTATATATAGTATATATAGCATATATATAGCATATATAGTATATATAGTAAATATAGTAGACAATATATTGAATTCAATCGATTTTCCCATCTTACGATTTTTGTAAACCTCGCGACCCCGCGTTCAAAAGGAAAAGTTCCAAGAATGATTTGACATTCTCATCAATGGCAAACTAATTCCAACACTGCCGTAGTTTCGCTATGAACGTCAGATAATTTTTCATGAGCTTTCACAGTGTTTTTCCTGCTTTCGGAGGTAGTACAGCGAAAATGTTCCTCGTTGATTTTTCAATTTAAAATCGACGTCAAGCGAACAAAACAAGCTCGAACAATCAGGTATCGATTTACGCAACGAATTTGCGGTTTAAAATGAAGTTGGTTGTATTTTACGATCTGTCTGTCTATTAGAAGAAAAACGCAATTATACTTTTTTTGACCAACTCAATAATTTTACTATTGCGAACTGTCGGAGCAGTTTGCAATTTTTCGCAGAAATTTTACGGGGCGTTCTCGGCGACGTACTTTTTGAGGATTGAAATTCTCGATACTTATCCCCCCCCCCCCCAAAAAAGGAAATTTCCAAAAATAGAAGACAGCTGAGAGTCAAAGTTGAAGACTCGAGGAAGTTGAGATTCAGTTTTTCTATCAAACATACTGATACAGCCAAGTTGTTAATGATTAAAAATCTGATAAAAATATTCGAATCACAGATGTGCAACATTCTTAATTCATGACTCACTATAAATTTTTTTCTCTCATCACAATTTATGGAAGCGTTTAAAAATTATGCAGAATCTGGCATGCTCTTTCTGCGAGATAGTGTCTGCTGTTTACGTACCAATTAAACGATTCTTAGTAATCTTGAATTTATTTTAAAACATATCCGCAGAAAAGAAAGAAAATGAAAGAGGGGGAAGAGTATGATGAATATAATAAGAATATTGTAGTAACAATATAGTAATTACAGCAGCAATTCCGTGAAGCGTACGTATATTTATATATGCAACTTGTTAAAGCATTTCGAAAGTATTAATTACCTGGATAGTGAAATAAGAGATAAAATCGTTTAGACAGATGCACCTCTATCCTGATTAGGATAATTATATGTATGAATAAAGTATCCTCGTGCATTGTTAAGAGTTATTCGCTCACACCCGACGCATAATCATCGAACTTTCTGTATTTATATCTCAACTGGCTCGATTTATATCTCAACTCAGTTCTATATTTAGATCTCAACTACATTATCACGTAATCTCAACACACGATACAACTACTGCTTCATTTGTAAATACTGAATTATGCGAATGTAATTGACCTGAAGTTGCAGAGTTAATTACAAAGAAAATCGGAAAAGGTATTATTTTTGCTTTTGCAATTACTAAAAATTAAAGTAAAGTTAACGTTGTTCTCTCAATCGAAATAGAAATTTACTTTCGTTTCGGTTGTACACTCTCAAAATTTCGAAGAGGATGAACGCACAAAGGCGTGAACGTAGAAACAGTCTCCACTTCTCTAATACTTTGCAATTTTTTAAATATTTGGTTGGGCGGATTTTTTTCGAACTGAAACTCATTACTTGGTTCAAACGTAAGAATTTAATTGCTAGAATTAATTGTTATTATTAATATTTTTATTTTTTATTTCTATTATTATCATTATTATTTTGATTAAAAATGTCAAATTGTTAAATTTAGTAATGTACAGTAATTTTTAAAATAAATTAAATTCAAATTTATAATAATAATTCTAAAAATTAAAATTATTATAATAATTAGATCCACTTGAATAATAATTTAAAGTAAAAAAAAGTTATTTTTCAATTTAATCAATTAAAATTAAAAAAAATTATTATTATTATATATATTAAATTTCTTAAAATAGTATAATCAAATGAATAAATAATTATTATTAAATAAAATTGTACAAATTAATTCAACCATCTAAAATAAATTTAAAATATTAAATTTAAAAATCTCTTTCTTCTGATGACCAAATTCACAATTTATACCAATTAATAACAATAATTCCAAAATTTCTTCACATACTATATAAATATTAAAAATATTAAAAATAATCACAATCTATATCTATATATAATTATAGATAAAATAAAAATTATGTGCAAAAATTCCATTGTAATTAAAAATCTTAAATAACAAAAACTTTTTACAAATATGATTATTATAATAATGAAAGAAACAAAAATAATAATAGTAATATATAATAATATAATAAAATAATAATAATATAATAAAATAATAATAGTAATTAATTCTCAGGATGAGAAGCCAGAAATCGCGAGTAAGAAATTCGGTAATAAAACAGCCATAGAGAGAGATTGCTTGTGCCTCTGTGTGACACAGACCAGTCAGGTCTACCGTTTCGCCGATTGTCTGAAGAGAAACAATCAGGCACGAAGGCAGGGTAACCGTGTCGACGAGCGTCTCGAGACTGCCCTGAAATCCTCGTATTTATCGTTCCAACACACCGGCTGATTGCCTAATTAGCGAAATAACTAAATCGTACGTTGGGCAATTTTCGTCCTGCCTGATAGACAGAGATTACGCGCTGACTACGCGCTGTTCGCTCGCCTGTCATTAGGCGAGCGAGAAAACGGCCGAGGCGCGACTGAAACTTCGTTTACGAGAGTACGAGCCGGTGAGTGACTGGACCGTTAGCAAAAAGTCGCGCAAGTTCGTACTCCCTTTCGCAAAGGGGCGGTCGAGGATGGTGAAGAAAATGCGGATCTCGCTGACTCGCTGCGTACCAGAGAACTGGCTGTTATTAGCTGGTGAACGCCACCGTAGTGGCTTTCGCGTACATCTTTCTCAACTGTACTGCAGTGACTCGCTTATTTCTCAGTCGAGGAGACCTGTACACACTGTTATGTTGTTCTTACGGCTTTCTTAAATTCTTTATAAGACAAGCTTTCATTTGCTCGGTTTCCTTCAATTTTCAAAATTTACTTTAACTACGTAATTACGTTAAAATATAAATGTTATCATTACACTGTTTGTATCAGGGCTTGTCGTGCAGAAAAATCTCGCCGCTGGCTGAAAGTATTTACAAATTTCTACTACATCGTAATTCCTTCCGTTTCTAAGAAGATACAGTTTCACTTAAATCGTAGATCGTAAAATGTTCGTATCGAAAGTAAAACACACTTGCCCGCAATTAGGCCTATCTGATCAATGTGAAGTTCCATTGAAGTTAAGATTGTGAGGGAAAGATTGAAAAACACAGAGGATGCAGTAACATTTAAGTTAACCGATATTACGTTTCTGCAATCTGGACGCTTGTCTACTTATATATAGTTGGTGCTTTTATCGAATGTTGTTGCGTGTTTTTAAATGGTTGCAAAATAAGAAAAAATTCAAGAATTTCTTTGGAGATGAAATTACATTTCGTTAAAAAAAATATATACATCTTATTATATATTGTTCAACTAGTAATTGTTGAAAATTTAAAGAGGAGAACGTAGCAGTAAAACACTGTCCGTTTAATTTCGCGTTAAATTCTACGAAAGAGGCTGATACTCGTCGAAGCCGATCTCTAAAATAATAATTTTTCAAAAAATGACAGCTATCTGAACTCGAGCCTATACTTCCGTGTCTTTTTGCCAATAAAAAGGAAAGAGAAAAATTTCGCTTCGCTAGATAACAGCCTTGAGAATTATCATCACACAATTTTCATTTAAAGAGATATTTCTGGCGCTGATTTTGAAAATTTCATTCCGTGAAAAAAATTTTCACTTGTCTTCGTTGCGTTCTAGAAAGTATCCTAGAATTTTTTCGACTTTAACTCCCACTCGTTTCAGCTTCTGCCCTTTCGAGCCGATATATGATAAATTAATTTTTATTTCTGGCAACTACAGTCGTTCAATTGTTAATTCTTCGTTTCTTTGTATATTCATTGGATCACGAGAACCACCTTTGTATCTGTCATTTTTGCATCCATCTGTCGAAAAATACCGCGGGACGCGGCATGAAATTTTGATCTTCTTTAAACGTTAAATGCTTTGTGGGACATTTATGTTTTACTCTTTTTTTTTTTCTTTTCTTTCGCGTAAGCGCGCGTTTCGTCCGCAAAATTTGTTCGACGGCAACTGAATTCGTCAGGAATAATTAAACGCGAGATAGAAAGGTGGGAACGGGTGGGCAGATGCAACTGTTTTACGCCGGCGTTGGCGGCGAGTTCGCCGGTGTGATACAACTTCCGGTTATTTTTTATTAAATTGGAGGAAGACGGAACCTAGGCGATAAAAGTATGATGCAAACGCTGTCTACCGTTGCATCTCGCCCACCGAATGCACGCGTGCGTGCATCTGCACACGAGGACGGATGCGTTCCGAACCGTAACCGTCTTTCCTCGTCCAGGCTCGATGCACAGAACCGTCTCTTTACGCGAAAAATTCACGCACCTCTTCCTCTCTAGTCGTTTAATATTTACCCGCTCTATGTTTCTTCACTCCGCGACGATTCGGAATTAAACGCCTCGCCGTCTCTTAATTCGCGTTTAATTCCTTCGTACAGTTGAACGATAACGGGAGAATCTCGGTTTTTTCGACAAAAGAAGAAAAAAAAAAAGAAGCAAAAATACAGTTCGTACACTTCAGCATCGAAACGAATAATCACACTTTGAACAGGCACGTAGTTATTTCTCAACGTCGCGCAAGATTGCTCGCCAATCTCCCGAAAAATCGCAGTCGCTTCATTTGACTTTCACTTTGACTTTCGCTCCAAACAAACCGTCAGAAATAAACTGCCTTAATCTAGGCAAATAAGCTTATCGAGTAGAACGTGTTATAAAAAGAAACGGTCCTTTGGTTTCGCTCAGATGAACTTCACCAGATCCCCGAAATCGAACTATCGAAAATCGCCGACTATCTAGCAAGCTTTATCGAGAGATTTCCAAAAGCGTCCGAGACCGTGCTCCGCGTGCACGTGCACGCGTTCGCGATAGTAATTATCATGCGGCGGCCAGCCGCTGGCAATCTTTGAAGGTCGACCCGCGCCGCTGCTTCCTTATTGTACGAGCGAGGCTGAACGGAGGCGGCTGAAGAAGAACGGAGGCGGCTGAAGAAGAACGGTGGCGGCGGCCAGCGCGAGCAAGAGGGGAACAACGACGTTGTGTATTAACTTCACGGCACGCCGGCTCGCGCTCCTGTCTGCGATCATTACATAGGCACAGCGATTTCGAGAAATACGGGGCTTCAGCCATGGGATTGCCAGCCTGATCTTTTATTTCTCTACCTCTTTGTACTTGCGGAAAGATTGACGGAACACGAGCGGGCACACCAAATTCCTGAATGTTGACTCGATGAAGATTCCATCCTTTCTTCTCCTCCCTTTTCTTTTTCTTTTTTCTTTTTTTTTTTTTTTTTTTTCTTTGTTTACTCTCTGCTCTCACGGAGAAATGGTTTTAATGAAAGGTTCAGGCCAGCAGGATAATGCAGAATGTTATGATTTTGATGAAATTTTGCGGAAGGTGTGTCGAGGGCGTGTAGATTCCGGGTTTGTTGCTTCACCTCTAGGTTAAGTGTCGGAATATTGCGTTAGGATGTTGTATGTTTTGATGCTACGCGGGGAAATGATATTTTTCTCTCTGTTCTCTTCTGTTTTTTTTCTTTTCGTCTTTTTTTTTTTTTGGAATTGTAGCGCGAGGATTATTCTGTTACGTTTCACGAGGAAACGAGATTCTACAGATTTTGCAGATCATACTCATGCTTCTTGCACTATAAATTAACTCTTAACCGGACTACATGCTTTCGCACTGTAAAACGATTTTCTTGTACTTTTTGCACTATAAACCTTGACCTAACTTTTTATTTACTCAACCTAACTACATGCTTTTGCATTATAAACTAACCCTAACTACAAAGTGAAACATTTGTTCTCTCAAGTTATTGTAATAAAAATAAAATCCAATGTAAGGTTACTAATACGAGGTAGAAATTTCGTTGCATGAATATAATAATAATGTGTATAATAAACAAAGAACATAAAATGACATAAAATTAACATGAAATACTTGTTCAACACTAAAAGTATTTATATATACATATAGATTCATCTTTAGTATGTCACATATCTAGGTAAAGATATATATGTGATATACTAAAGATACTAACTCTAATAACAAAAAGAACTTCAGAAGGAGAAATTCTTGAGTCAATCGACATTCATCAATGGGATAATTCGCCCAGACTGGACTTCTTGTATCGCTTCTTACTCTTAAAGTTTGTAAAATGGCGGAGGAAATTATTTTCCTGAAGATTGAAAATATGCGTCATTATCTCTTGTATATAGATAATGTACTTCACTTCTAACAAACCAGCAATGCACGTCGATGATCGCTTTGAACTTATACGGTGCCACACGGTTGAAATGACATAATCGACCAAATTTCGTGCAAAGTATCATTTGAATACGATGATTATTTCCAATGCTATGTCATTTTATTTGAAGTAACACTCGGTTCGCTACTAAATGACTGGTAGATGAGTAAAGAGCAATAGGTTTAACATAAACCATTCCACTCTGACGAAATAGTCTGTTAATCGCAGCTCTGGATATCAAAATATCTCGTTATCAATACGATATTAATCATCAACGAGAAATAAAGAGAGCGGGTGTAATCTCGGTAGAGACCAAACTCTCTCTCTCTCTCTCTCTCTCTCTCTCTGCCGTCAAAAAGAATACGAGGAGGAATAACTGCACACATAAATCAAGGTGTGTACTTCCCCCGTCCTGTTTATTTTCCCATCTCCCGTTAAAAAGAGAAAAGAGAAAAAAGGAAAAGAAAGGAATCAGTTTTAACCCGGCCGTATTAAACGGCCGCGCAAACGAGTCAATGCACGGTCGTTAAGTGTCGCTCCTTTCCTTTTTTTTTTCTTCTTCTTCTTCTCTCCTCCCCCGCACAGCCCTTCGATAATAACTCACGTCGAAACGAATCGAAAATGTATTCTTCGCGCTCGGCTTCGACCGGAGCTTTCGTCATTGATATGCATATAAGCAGCGCTTACGATGAATGGCGAAGATCGATATCCACCGGCGAAGTGACAAATAATGAAAAAGGAGAGGATGGAAAAGTGTGGAAGGGACCAGAGTACGAAACAAAGAAGAAGGAGAGTAACCGGCCCGATGCTCCTCCTCCTCCTCCTCCTCTTCGAAAGCTTTCATTGTTCGCGCGAAATGAAATTCCAGAGAGAACAAATTCCATCGCGCGTCCCGTTCTTATTCGGTTAGCCGTTCCAACCGGGACCACTTAAACGATCTTCCAGTACAAGCGCCGGTACAAGCGAAATCTTGATTTCCACTCGTTCAGAAGAGAGATCTTGTGCGAGGTTTTCGAAGGAGAAGCAAGAACATCGAGCACAATGAACGCGTTCCCCCTTTTTTTTCTTTTTTTTTTCTTTTTTTTTCACTTCGTCGTTTATGTCCCGCCGACTCGTGTGTTGCAAGCGACGGACACACAGCCTTGTAAACGCGCCTGCGAAACGTGCCTTCTCCCCTTTTTTTCCGTGTTTTTTTTTTCTTTCTCTTTTCTTTTCTCGTTCCTTTTTTTCCTCGCTTCACGCGAAAACGCACCCTCCGAATTAATATTTGAAATTGTTCGCGCTGGCCCCGCGAAGCCTGGAATTTACGGAAGATGCACGAGCACGTTGAAGATGAGGTTCGATTGCGCTGATGAGCAGCTTCGAGTGATTCGAGACTGGATCTCTGGGCTCGACGTAATTTGCGTAATGAGCACTTTAAGGTACCAGGCGGGCTTCTTTTTGGGCGATATCACAGTCTCGCTCCTTTCTTTCTTCTTTTCTTCTTTCTTTTTTCCTTTTTTTTTCTTTTTTGTTCTTTTCGCTCGCGCTCTTTTAAAGAGTTTAATCGTACGTAATCGGTTTCAATCGTCAATCGTCGAAGAGTTACGGCTTCTGAATATCTGATAATTGGGCGAACTGATTTTTTTCTGTTTCTTCTTTCCTTTTTGCGCCACGCGAATTTTTCGGGATAAATCAACAACAATTGGAATTATAAAGCAATTTTTATGTAAATCAAATTTGCGCGTTTCGGCCACTGTAATCGCCGGTTAAGAATAATTGATTTTTCCTTCGTATTCGGGGTATTCGTTGCCTTTAACAGGCGACCGTGATGATCCAGTAAAAATTGTAATGAGAAAACGTCGTGTGTACTTTGTTTCATCCAAATTGCTTCGCAGAAAATTATTGGTTCCCTGTAAGAGTAAACTTAGAGGAACGGGAGAGGCATTGGGAATCGCATTTTTTCTTCAAAACTATCAACAGACGTGTTTTTTTATTTCTCTTCGCTTCTCTAGATAGAAAATTTATTAAATTTATTCACGTAGGACAGAATAAATTTTTATCGATATAGAGTTGAAATACGCATCCGTATATTTATATTAAATTATATACACATTAAATTATATACAAAATACAAGAGTTGTTGATAACTTAAATTTAAATTTAAATTTATGTAACAATTTACTTGGTCGTACTTTAAAGCGTGAAGCTTCCACTTCAATCTGTGATTTTATTTTTTCTTTTGAAAATGATTGTACATGACATGACAGATTTGGGCAAACGAGAATACCTTTTTCTCTAAAATTATAAAATTTCAAACGTATGTAGAAACATTGAAAAAATTCTTTTTTGACTATATCAATTACAGTCTCGAAAACTGAAATTTTACGACTCCTTAAAACTCGTTGCACGATTCTTTCTCGCCATTTGAATGTCGGAGTTAACGACAAAAATTGAAGAAATCTTGACATTTCAGTGCAAAGTTGAATAAAATGGTGAAAAAAATCGTACAGTGAGTTTCAAACAGTCATTAAAAAAAAACAGACTCGAAATGGCAATGGATCCGGCTGTGAAAATAATTTTTCAATGTTTTTGCACACGTTCGTATTTTTACAATTTTCGAGAGAGAAAGTGTCAAAATTTTCTTCTCTTCGCGTCAAAGAGAACAAAATAAAGACTTCACGCTTACCAAAATGAGAGATCGTTGCAACGACATTGCGCCGGTTCAAATTATCTGTGATTTTTCATCGTTGATGGTTCACTGATAAAACATCGAAAAAATGTGTGTGCAAGGGCTCACCTGTCCCGGTGGCGATGCTGAAGCATACACTTTCCATTTTTCCAGGGCGCGCGTGGCGTCAGCGTTCGCTTTTAAGAGCCGCATTCCAGCGAAACCTCGGCGAAAGGAGAAACTCGCGAAGAAATAAAGTTTCATAAAGGCGGCGGTGAATACACCGGCTAAAGGATGCTGTGAAAATGGACGAAAAAAAGAAAGAGAGAGAGAGACGGAGGAGGAGGGGGGCAAACAAAAGCAGGAAACAGGTAGGAGGATGAAGAGAGATAAAGGCGTGTACGCGACGAGGAAAAGGGGAAGGTGGAGGCACGTCTGCCGATTCGCGACAGAAAACGAACTTTCGGGGGTTTCGCGGCGGTCTCGCTGCTTGTTGCTGCCGTCGTGATTCAAATTTAAAGCGATGTTTGCCCGCCCGATCTATGCGCTGCACACCCCAATAGCCAGCTACATGCTCGCGTGCCTGGATTCTGCGATTCTCCATTATTTCCTTTCCGTAAAACGTTTCTTGGAGTCGAAGAGTTGAAATGGTAAATTACGTAATTACTGGGAAAGTAAGAAATGATTTTCTTGAAGGAGAGACGAGGACATTATTACAAGAGGAGAATTTGCAGTTTGTTCTTTAATAAACTCGTAAGGACGACGTTGAAAATTCAATGCTTCAACTGTCGACGAGTTTTGTGCAACTTTCACGAAAATTCTGAAAGTTGTTTCTACGTCTAAAAACGACTAGAATCTTCAATAAATCGATGTGACTTGGACTCTGGTATTTATTTTATTTTCCTATTTAATCTTGTCTATAATAGATACTCGTTAGCCAGTGCACATTTGGGATGCCAACGTTCAAACTTCCTCCGGTCGTGAACGAGCCAACTTTTGTGCTCTCTCCGAAGGAGTCAACAAAGTCCAATGGAGAAAAGGAGAAGACTGGAGAAAGAGAGAAAGGGAGAAGGAAAACGAAATTACCTCCCCTTTAACTGCCACCAGGCCGAACCCTGTCATCTCAACCATCAACATTGTGCCACACGGATCGCGAAAGGAACTGGGAGAGCGGGAGAGCTTCAGGTTCCGAAAATTACACTTTACCCCCGCGAGTAAGCGCGCGCGCGCGCGCGCGATTTAAAGAGCCACAGATCGCAAATCGTGGATGCTTGTCAACCGTTTGGCCGGGCCGAATGAACGATCCCGTCGAATATTTAACGGGCGATGATGAACGGGGGCCAGCTCGATTGAAGGTAATCGTTCGATCGGCTCTCTCTCTCCCGACTCACACCTGTATATTCCCCGGTAATAGACGGTTGTCCGTCCCTTGCGGACAAGACCGGTAGCCGAAGCGGTGAACACGCCCATCGTACGAACCGGCCCGTTCCGCTTCCCCTTGTGCCTGGCCAACAACAACAACACGCCGTGTACACGGGCGCGCAAGGGCCCTGGCGATACCAAGGTATGCCAGCTACCTCACGCTTATGCATGCTCGCAGCATCTGTTGCTACAAGACAGACGTTCCCGGCATTACGTTACGACGTTGCGATCCCCCTTGCGAGACCACGTTCCGCCACATATGCCGCCCTGAAGAACACGCGTGTACATATGTGTGTGTGTGTGTGTGTGTGTGCATCTCGTGCGTCCACGAGCTGTGGTGCTCTTCCTCGCACGCTTCCACGCTGATTTTTCATCGCTATTGCGTGTCTTTCTCTTTTTTTTTTTTTTTTTTTCGTCGTTGCTTCGCAACGTTGCAAATCGATCGGTTATTGCACGGAATTAATCGGTTCTAGTTGTCCTTCTCTTTCCCTCTCTTCTCCTTTTTTTCTTTTTTTTTTTTGGTCTTCTTTATTGGAGTCTTGCTGACGACTGAGATCGAGTCTCGGAATTTTTGAAGTTTCCCTAGGCTATTTCGTTTGAGTGTTTGTGGTTTTTTACAATTGACAAGACTTCGCGAACGAAGAGACAGTCGGGGCCATTTTGCTCAGGGAATTTCGGAAATTTTCCTAGGCGATTTTACTTGACTGTCTCAGTAGATTTTTTTCTTTAACTGACAAGACTTCACGAACTCGACAGAGATGGTCTCGGTATTTTTTGCGAGAATTTCGCAAATTTCCCTCGGTTATTTCATTTCGACCATTTCGATAGATTTTTTTAAATTGGTAAGAATTCGCGGTCTCGGCGTTTTTGCAGGAATTTTGAAAATTTTTCCACTTGCTTCCTTCTTACTCGAGTACTTCAGGAGATTTTTCCGTTTTTGCGAGAATTTGTGGGAATTTCCCTAGGTTATCTTACTCGACTACTTCGTTAGACTCTTCAAATTGACAAGACTTCGAAAAGACGGATGGAACAAGCATTTTTTATTGCCCGCCGACAATACAGGAAAATTACCGTGTATTACGTCGACGATCCAACAGACCAGGTGTTTCTTAATTAATCTCCCGATCAGTTCAGAAATAAAAAAAAAAGAAAAAAGAAAGAGAGAGAGAGAGAGAGAGAGAGAGAGAGAGAGAGAACGAAACTCATGGAGAAAGTCCGTGTCAGGTTGTTCCTCTTCATTACAAACTCGTTCTCACTATCACTCCATTAATTATATTTAATTACCGTACTGTAATTTACATGCATGTACACGCTGTCTCGATTACGATCAATCACGAATAACACCTGATCTGATATCCAACGACTCTCTGACGTTTGTGATAAAATATCGAACTCGAGTGAAGATACAAAGTCACGTATGTAGTCACTCGAGTAGAGCAAACTATTGTCATTTGTAAATTCTATACCTTTCGAGAAGATGCGAAAGATTCGAAATCTGCTATCAGCTCAAACGTCGAGTTTGAAGTCCTGACAGTCATCGTCCTTCGTTTCTTTTTCTTTATATTTTTATTCTCTCTTATTTCTAGGAGGATGTTCGTCCGCGTTATCGCATGCTCGTCGACGCGGGTACAGGCGTCGTTTACGTACTTGCACCGAAATACCATCAACAAATCTCGTTCTACTTAATGCGTTTTAAATACAGCCGGTCGTTTCGTTGTTGCGGAGGTTGCCGGTTGATAACGACGCCGGGACGCCTTGTAATGGGTCGAGATGTAAATTGCAACGCTTGAAATTCTTTCCCCAGCGTTTACCTTTCTTCTTTCTTTCTTTCTTTTTTTCTTTCCTTTCTTTTTGCTCGTTTTTTTTTTTTTTTCCTTTTGTTTCGCGATACGATACAGGGCTCAAAATATGAGACTAACTCTCACCTTTTTTCGATTAATGACTTAATGAGGTTAGGTTTAGGTTAGACAATCGAGATAGGACTTCGTTTGAACGAAATTTCAATCAGTAGATTAACGAGTTTCGTGCAAATTCATACATTCGACAGTTAAACCCCCCCTCCCTTGCGCTGGCAACTGGTTCGCGGACCATAACGAGTGACCGTGTACAATAATTCGTCGCTTTCTTTTTCTTTTTAAACTCGTGTCGGTATGATATCACTGGATAGAAATTATTAAGAAGTAACAAACTTACTATTATATAATAATAATAAACAACAATATAATAATATAATATATATTCGTCGCTTTCTTTTTCTCTTGAACTCGCGTCGGTATGATATCACTATTAGAAAGGATAGAAATTATTAAGAAGTAATAAACTTACTATTATATAATAATAAACAACAATATAATAATATATTATACATGATAATAAACTACGTAGTATAGAAATAATAAACTTATCATTTGTTTTTGATTACATTTAAATATGCTTAGAACTGAGAAAATGTTGCATTTTGGGACAAAAAGTTCTCCACGTGGGTTTGCACGTCATTCCAGCGCAAGAGATTTTTAAGAGAATTGTCTTCTCTAAGTATTCTGCTTTTCAAAATTTCGTACTCTCGAGAATTCCCGCGGGGAATACATTCTTCGCACGCTTTCTAAACAACTGCCCCTGTTTAAACGTCTCGCAAGTTACCAACTGAAGCTTCGACGATCCGAGCATCCTTGCCCGTGCTCGTGCTTCCTAATAATCCTTCACGCTGCCCTGGGAGATTGAATCGGGCGTGGATATTATAGAAACGCACGCTCGACTCCCGGCTCGCGCGAATCGTTATCCCTCTCTTTTTATTTCCCGTCGTTACCAGCCGCGCAATCATCATTGGTGGTGATTTCTTCGCGGAACAGGTGCAAGAGGCGAGAAACGATCCACCGAGCGTTTGTTAGCCGCGGAAAGCAGTCCATAAAAGCGGAAACAGTAGCGGCGAGAAGTATTCCGAGACCGAAAGATTCAATATTCAATGTGTTTTGCATTTTGTTGATGTTGCTTAAAGGAGAGACTGCTGACAGAACCATAAATTTTATTTATCGTAACAAATCTTGCAAGCGATGAATAAAATTATTGAAATTTGTAGTATGTCGTTTTGTCTCCAAGCTGCTTTCGATTATTCAAGTCGTGAGTCTGCGAAAGCTAGTATGTAATGTATGTTTAATCACGAAACAAATAATGGCGAGATTGGCAAAAGATTGAAAATTATTCTTCTTAAAATTACCTTCCATTCTGCGATCGTAGGGTTCATGAAATGATTGGCCATGATTTAGTAAAAAACTGAAGTTAATAACTATTAAAACTAAAGAAACTAAGTTAATAACTAAAGAAACTAAGTTAGTTACTAAAGAAACTAAGTTAATAACTAAAGAAACTAAGTTAGTTACTAAAGAAACTATTGAAATTAAAGAAACTAAGTTAATAACTATTTAGTCGTGAAATTTTAATTTCAACTTCGTAGAATGTCGTATTTTTATCTTAAAGTTACTTTCGAGTCTTCGATCGTAAGTCCATGAAAGTTAACAACGATCTAGTAATAAACCAAGTTAGTTATTTGCTCACGAATCAACTAACTGCGAGATTAGGAATAAAAATATCTAGAATATCGTATCTTTATCTTAAAATCACTTTCGAGCCCGCAATTGTGTGAGCCTGTGAAAGTTACTGCTCAGTGAGGAAATAAATAATGATTAAAAATAAAGACTTGTGAAACGTCGTATTTTTGTCTTTCGAATTCTTCGATCGTAAGTCTGTGAAAGCTCGTAATCTTCGATTTACGAAGGTTCGCAACGTGGACCACAGGCTGGTGAAGGATTCGGTGACAAAGAGCCAGGGTATCCTCCTCTGGGAAATGCGAAATCGTGGGGCCAGTCGCCCGGAAAAAGTATTCCTCGGGTTTTGAAAGGCTCGCAGGTTCGTTAAACATTGGCCTGGCTGCACGTGTTCGTCTCTTCTTAATTGCGCGGAAACAGCGAGCCAAGGAGATTCTGATGAATCAGAGGGAAAAGCTTGGAAAAATGAACGGCGCGACGCATAATTGGTGTAATCGAGGAGCTGATACGACTGTTCGACGACGGATAACGAAGCGAGCCGGCTGCTTTTAGGGCGTTCGCCGTGAAGCGTGTTGAATTTTCGTTGAAACGCGTGCGCCGCTGCTCGAAACCTCGAACGATTCTTTCATAATTTTACCGAAAAGAAGATCTCGGTTCGATAGCGAAAGATTCACAAACTTGAAATACACTGACGACAAAAATTGTTGCAAGCGAAGTGAACAGCATCATCGTTGCTGCTGATGTTCGCGATATTAATTTTAATTTTAAGAAATATTAGGTCAGCAAGGCGCAAAATAAATTTTTAATTACTCACAAACGCACAATTGAACTTGCAACGGATTCTCATTAATTGGAGATTATTAAAACTATTTTCAAATTTAATATATCAAATCTAACATATATTTAATATAAGTATCCTTCTGATTTTGAATTACTGAAACTGATGCATACAACTTTCAACATTATTTCTCAAAAATATCGTTAAACGACAATTGGAGACGAATTGTAATCAAACAGGTTCTGACTCAACTGAAAATTATAAAAACTATTTTCATCGATGACAAATTTAATACAAACGTTCTTCCGGCTTTGAATTAACGACACTGCTATATAACTTCCACCATTGTTTCCAAAAATATCGTTAAACGACAATTGAAAACAAATTGTAATCAAACAGATTCTGACTCAACTGGAAATTATAAAAACTATTTTTATCGATGACAAATTTAATACAAACGTTCTTCCGGCTTTGAATTAACGACACTGCTATATAAATTCCAACATTATTTTTCAAAAACAGTCGTTATAACAACTGTTCTGGCGCAGAACAGAACCCTCCGAGGCAGTCAGCCAGGTCAATTCCTAAGAAGCCACGACCCTGCCGAGAATTGCCAGATGTTCTGTCATACTCTTATATCTAAGGACACTTTCTCTGGCCTTGAAGGGAGAGACAGAATGTGGAAAGGCTCAGTAGGGCAGAAAAAAGGCCAGCCTAGCAAAAGGGATAATTGGCTGTGGCCAAAAAATCGTAGACCATTCTAAAAAGTCACGTAGTTTGAAACAGCACAGCAGTCAGTCAGTCCGCATCAGTGACGGGGAAAGCTACCGTGCCATTTTCCGACTCATACCACACCCACATTCATTACAATCAACATTTGTATAATAGCGAAATATAAGTATTTATTCTACATCTTGACTTCATTCATAAAACATCTCTCCGGCGGCTGTAAAATGCACGACGAGAGAACGACCAGCGAAGCGAATAGAAATTAACGTTCATCGTCGCGCTGCGCCATAACAACAACAATTGGAAACGAGTCGTGATCGAACAAGATGCGCAAGCACGCGTGTCTTTGCGAGACGAAGAAAGCACGAGCTGTGCAACAGCTCTGACGTGAAATCGGCATTGAAAGAGGTTCGAAAGGGAATCTGGCGTGACCGGGTCACTTTTTTTCCGTCGCGAATTCAAGCGATTTCACGCGTCGCTCGTCGACTAAAAACGAAAACGGTCTCGAGATCCTTGCCCGATGTTTCTCGGTCGCTATGCGATCGAGCGTGCGAGAAGACGATTCAATTTCGCGGAGATGGCTACCACCAAATGGAAAAGTTTACGCATCGATTACGAGGGCGAAACGTTCTGTTTAACACTGTGACCGAATACTGTTGCAGATATATAATGCGACATGAATTACTACTAAAAGAACTACGTAAAAGACTTTGTTTGTACGCAGTTGCGTTAAAAGACAGCTCGATGATGTCTGATTCTTTGGAACGCGCGAACGATGCCGTAAACCGCACTGACAATTTTAGAAAATATAATAATGTACATACGCCGCCTTTGATAATCGCACCAAGGGAAAAGGAGTACTTTCTTACTTGCTTTTAGGAAAATCGAACTGGAATTTTATTCATCGAGAGTGAAATTAATCTCATTTGGATATTGATGATGCTGAAAACGAAGGCCTTAGATAAAAGATTCACTATCTACGGTGTTTGAATTGCAACATTTCTAGTCTAGCATGTGTCTCCTTTTTCTAGGTATTTAAGAAAATTCAATCATTTACAAAGCGAATTATTTCCAAACGCGGTAAATTTCAGCGACCAATTAATTTCTCTCTTCTTTAGTTCACGAAAAATGAAGTTCTTATCAATGGAAGCAGGCAGCGAAATAGTCAAAATTTCCCCGAGACGCAGGTTTTCTAGATTCGGGCAACGGAGACGCACACGTTCCCCCTCGAAATTCGTGTGATCCTTTGCCATTTTAAATCCGTCGTATCAGTTCGGTATCGCCCGACCGCAGACCAGACGACGACGAAGTGGTGGCAAAAGGACGACGCGACGCGAGTGGCAATTGAAAGCGATGCAGAACGCCGGGCAAACGCGGAATAATTTCGTCGGAGGAACGGGCGCGGTGAGCAGCGGCAGAAAGAAGGGATGGGGAAGTTGAAGGCCGGGGAGAGGAAAGTTGAATTCCGAAAAATCTGCTGGCGTCTGGTGGCTCGTTCCGGTCGGTAACGACACGCGGAAAATCGTCGCGGTTCTGTAAGCTCGTCCCCCCCCCCCCCCCCCCCCCCCCCCCGGCCCTCCCCTCGATTTACGAGCGTAAAACGCAATCTAGCCCGCGTCGCCGCGCCGGTTAACGTAATAATAATAACACGGGCACGGCTGAGCTCAGATTTTTACATTTTACAAGGGCGCGGGTGGGGAGTCGCGTGCACACGCGAGCGGGCCACCCGCTAAGAAGCTTAGCGGAGATTCGGCCAAAAAATGGCTAAACATATTGACGGCGGGATCCTCCGGGGGGGAAGGGAAGAACTTTTACGAGTTTTCGACGGTTGCAGCCGGTCGCGTGAAACGCCGCGCGCATTTACCGTATAAACCGTGATACCTACCCGCCTGTGTGTATACCGAAAGCTTCTGCGACGAGATCGTTTCTCGTTACGGCAGACGTATAAAGAACGCGTTTGCAATTTCATCTCGATGTTTCCGGATGTTCGAGAACCACGAATTTGTCGCTTGATGACAAATTCGTGACTTTTGTGACGTGCGGCTTACGATTTACCGTTTTCTTTTTTTTTTTTCTTCTTTTTCTTTTTTAGGATAATTGAAATTCCGGGGAAACAAAACGGTCTGATCGTGATGAGAGTTGTTGCTTAAATAAACTTGTCAATGTTAAGAGTTCAACACTTTGGTTTAACGTTTCTAACAGTTTGAATTTTCACGAGGAAAACGCAGGGCGTCGATCATCCATTGCGCAATAGTTTGCGGACCATAACGAGTGACCGAGCCGTATACAATAATTCGTCGCTTTCTTTTTGAACTCGTCGGTACGATTCACTGGGTAGAAATTATTGAGAGGTAATAAATTTATTATTTGTTTTGACTGGGTTATATTTAAATATACTTGAAACTGAGGGAATATTGCATCTTCGGGACAAAATAATTCTTGACGAGGTTAACCACTTGCGCTGGCAACTGATTGCGGACCATAACGAGTGACCGAGCCGTATACAATAATTCGTCGCTTTCTTTTTGAACTCGTCGCTACGATATCGCTGGATAGAAATTATTGAGAAGTAATAAATTTATTATTTTTTTCGGGTTATACTTAAATATACTTGAAAACTGAGGAAATATTGCAATTTTGGAACAAAAAATTCTCGATGTGTGTGGCACGTCATTCCAACGCGAGAGGTTAATACGAGGTTGATAACATTAGTTGCACTCAACGATCACACGCCAATATTACTTGAAATCTCGCCGGCAATTTCGTTTCCTTGCATACAATTTCCTCGAAGAGAAACATTACCGTTTCGTCGAGTCACGTGCAATAATTTTCTTCGTCCCTTTCACACGTGTAATCAATAAATTACTTTTCGCTCAAGTGCGTGTAGTTCGAAGTAATTTTCAAAGATTGAAATAGTTTTACGGTTGACATTGAATTGAATACGATTACAAAGACATTACCTAATTTGTATAAATGTTGACGAAATTACTGGTACGTGATTCTATGGGTTAGTTGTACGCTTTTACGAAATAAACTTAAAAGCAAACGTCAGTCAAGAGCCGCGTCTGATTAAGGACGAGCCATTCTACTGTGAATCGGATCGACGGATTTGTGGTTAGCAAAATATGGAACCTGAACTATATAGAGATGTATTCAAGTGACACGTTGAGTCAGTTTATACTTACTTAAAACCACCTAAAGTGTCGATCCCACCTGCAGTGAAACATTCCGTCTTTAATCAGCCAAGCGTCCAAACAGCAAACCATCGAAATTCGAAGCGACGTCGAAAAGTGAAAACAAAAACAAAAAAAAAAGAAAAAAAAAGAAAAAAGGAAAAAACACCGTGCGAATAGCGCGCAAACAGCGAAGAAAGAAGAAGAAGAAACCGGAACCGGTTACCCGTGTCCGGTAAAGCGAGCAGGCGCGTCGATTCCGGCCAAATTTCCGCCTGGGAAACGTGAAAAAACAAAAAAAAAAAAACAAGGAGAGAGAGAGAGAGAGAGGAAAAACAACAACACAGTCGCTATCGCGCGAATAGGAAAAGCGGCCGGGCGGTTGACGGTGTGGAGGGTATTCGCGGGGGAGGGATGGCGGCGGTAACGGCGGCGGCGGCGAAAGAAAGCAACAAAGAACAAAAGAGTGGAGAGCGTGAACGAGGAGTTTAACCATCGTCCCGTAATATTCCGTCGCTGTGGCATGCAGACGAGAAAGGACGGCTGATGGCGGTGACAAAAAATGGAAACTATTTGATCGTGAACCACCCTCTCACACTGTATTCGCGCGCGCGCGCGCGCGCGCGCGCGTACACACCCGCCTCGGATAACGATACACACACGATACGCGGAGAAGGATGGAGGCGAAAAAGCGGAGTGCTCGTTCGAGGCTGACGGCACGGCCAAGAGAGGGGGGGAGGGTGTAGCAGGGCAAGGGGGTGCACTGTGACGGGAGAAGGCAGGAAGGAGTGAGAGGGAAGGGGTTGGGGGTGGTGGTGGTTGAAAGGTGCAAGAGGATGGGCCGGGCTACTCTGTCCACAAGCGAGCGACTGTGCTCACGCCTAAAAGGGTTTTCGTTAGATTTCATTTCACACCCAATTACCTGGCACACATTGGGGCATACGGCGAGAGGGGCGGAGAGGGTGCAGGAGAGAGGGTGGAAGAGACACGAAGGCGGAACGAGCGGTTGCGGTGTAAAAATACACAAAATGTGGTAGCCACCCTGGCTAGATCACGAGATAGTCCGTTCGCACGAACAGATTCTGTTTAACCCCGCTGCGAATTCTCTCGGCTTTCGCGTGTGCGTACGCGTGCCGATACCGCGCCGCGCCCTGTCGTTAAAAAACGACCGTCCAACGATGAAAAAGACTGACGAAAAGGCTCGATCGTGGCGCTAGCGCGTAGAAACAATCGTAGAAACTTTCGATGAGCGTATCGCGTGCCTTCTAGGAGGAGTGTATTTCGAAATGATTTTATACTTTATTTGTACAATTCTGAAAACGTAGCGACAAATATGTAAAAAAAAAAGAAAGAACCATCACGATTGTAAATAACTTTTATAATGAAATAATATTTCAATCGGAGAATCTTCAAAGACTCGGAAACTCGGAAAGAAACGAAACTGAACAATATATATATATGTGTGTGTGTGTGTGTGTGTGTGTGTATATATAGGATATGATAAAAAAACTACAACTTTCTCTTGGTTGAAATAGTTTCGACACGTTGTGCAACGCGACGAGTGGCTGTTGTTTCAATCTCTCGAGCCCTCGTTGCTTTTCATTCTCTGCTGCAAGCCGCGAAACGTATTTTCAAATCGTCCGTGGATGCGTTTTAGATTGACGCGTTAGATGCGTTTGCTTTATTGTATTGTGCTGTATCGCGGTACATTGTGGATTTGGTAAGGGAGCGAGGCCGGTATATTTCGCGATTGGCTCTCTCGTGTAGTCGATTGATTGACTAGGCTTGTTGATTTCGACGATTGTAATGCCTCGGTTCGAGAGATTTCGTTTTAGTAAATGGAACGGATTTCGCTTATATCATGATTTGGGCAACATCTGTGGAACTTTGAAGATTGGCGTGGAAATAATTTTATAGAGATAGAGATAGACGTGTAATAATTTACTATAGATACGATTGCATCGTGCAGTCTTTTTTTTTTTTTTTAACAAGAGTTCTCACTTTCGCATCTTGATAACTGCAAAAATTTAACAGTGATCTATTGAAGGACTGATTGATCGATTTAATGGAATTAACATCTTGTTTAATAAAATCGATAAATACGACTGACAGCGAAAAATGTATTCTGGTTAGGGTGTTTAACTAAAAATTTAATTGGTTTTCATAGTCGCGCGTGTTTCTTTTCGCTTAGATATAAACCTATTTGGTAAGCATAACACGTGGATGCTCCGTGCAACGCGTTTGCTTAAAATTAAAATTAAAATTCTCACGGATGAGATGGAACAGTAAACATATACTTTTGCAGTGGCTTTAATGCCGGTATTGTTTTACTTTGTTAAAAAAGAGAGAGAGAGAGAGAGAGAGAGAGAGAGAGAGAGAGAAAAGAAAAGAATACTGTCATGTCTGCAATTACAGTACGAAATCAGTTGCCCGGAAAGAACTAAACGAGATACTTGGTGTTTGCGAATATTTGGAAAAGCTGCTCTTCAAATTTCATTATATTCAACTTTAAAGAAAAAAAAAAAAAAAGAAAAAAGAAGGGAG